>NC_056747.1:880202912-880205412 GCF_019279795.1 Protopterus annectens
TGATGTTCCAAATATCATAATGCTAGATTTTAGGGTGCTAATGAGTAAACTGTTTTTACGGGTCCAAGTACATAATTTTGTGAAAGTGGTTTAAAGCTTGTGCTTGAGAGTGTGGTGGTTATGACTGGATTCTACTGGTAGGAAGTCATCAAAGTACATAGTAAGATTAAGGGGTTTGAGTTTTGTACCAATGTTGTCAATAAACAGTGAGGGACAGAGTAGCAGTGGACCAAGAATAGAACATTGTGGAACTCTTGTATTAAGGATACCTTGAAAAGAAAGCAGTTAGATTATACTTTGAATTATGTATCTTGTAGGTAGCTTTTTATCCATCCTACTGTTGGGTTCCTTAAATTAAAAATACTAAGACTGAAGAGTAATAGATTGCGGTTCATAGTTTCAAACATCCTAGTCATGTCTATGAAGAGCTCTCCTTCTTAGTTTAGATTCATTTGTGTTATTGTAGATAGTGTCTATGGCACAGTACATGGTGGGGATGTTGCTTAAGGCTTTTCCGAAGCTGTGTATGGCATCGCAAGAAGGCCATACTTATTTATATCATCAAATATAGATCTGTTTTTCAAATATTTAGGCGTCTATACTTTATATCAGTGATGGTCTAGGGTGGAATTGTTGCCTGTTGTAGGGTTGGGTCTTGTCAGTTTGACCAGTTGCACTAGACTGTGGTGTATTAGCATTTCTTTTAATGTTTGTGTAATGGATTTAGCCACACTTTTATTTGAAATCTAGAATAATTGTGGTGTGTGGAGTACCTCAGTGGATGATATTTTGGGGCATATTTATGTTTTGTCCCCTCCTCCTCTGTCCATCATTTCACTGGCCCAGCAACCTGGCATCAGCTGCAGAGTCCCACCCCCACACTTACTCAGGGGTATTGCTGGGGCTAATCGAACCCGAGTCACCTGGGCCATAGTTAGGGCTTTACCACTATACACTACTGGAGTGGCATTTTGGGGCAGATTGTGCAGGGCATTTTCTAAGGAAGGGGGAGGGATACATATGATGTCAAGGTGTATGTTGGTGTGACCATCAATAGTCATGCCAGTATGGACTAATGTCCAGTTTGCATTATAGCTCCTATTGGTTTCATTTACTGTTTTCATAGTGGCTTGTAAGATATTGTGGAGAAGGAGGTTGGGTGGGTGGCCTAATGGTTAAGGTGTTTGCCTTGCAAACACAAGGTGCAGGATTCAAGTCTCACAAGGGATAATTGGCTAGGCTTAAAATGGCTTGCAAGGGCAGTTAGCTTAGTACTAATCTATGAACCTATGAGGTTAAGGCCTCCACATAATTTCTCTTCAGACCTGTTGCTGTAGAGACAGGTAAAGTCTCAATTTATGTAATGTGATGGACAGTAGGCATCTTTAGGACATGTTTCAGTTATTCCTAATATATGGGGGTTTCATCATTAATCCAAGCTTCTTGTCCCACCCATTATTGTTTTAGCTGCCAATACTCATAAAAGCAATTTTTAGATTTTCAGAGATGGATATTGCTGTGATTGGGTGAAAGCTTTTGGGTGGTATGTGGGTTTGAGTTTGGGCCTATATCTGCAGACTGGGAGTCTGAAGAGTTATTAGTTAGGGTGAGGTTTGGCTAAATGTTATTTTGTTACAAGATGGAAAAGCTTAGCTAAGTTTTTTTTTTTTTAAGAATGGTATGGGATTTGAGATAGTTTTACAAGAGACACATATATACAGCATACTGCTGTTTTATTTGCTCCTGTTAGAATTGTGGAGTTTGCTTGAAGGTGAGGTGTGGACATGGTGATGAAGCTGTAGTGAGGGTTGCACAGTACTGCATCAATATTGTTTTACGGTAATATAGTGTCAGGGAGGAACAGGAACAGAAGTATAAGGAATAGGATTGTTTTAGAGATTAAAGTGTATGTTTTCATTTTGTAGGGTTTTAGATTTGCAGATGAGGGGATTTCCAATGGGGATGTGGATGATAATGTGTAATGTGAAAGTTAATAGGTTATGAATAATGGATTTGTAATATATAGATGTAGATGTTTGAGAGAGGCTGAATGCCTAGTTTAGGGAAGAGGGAGGTCTTGATTAATAAAGTTTTTTTAAGTTAGTTTTACTATGGATGTATATTTGTTGTGGAGTGGAAGGTTTACTATTTGTAAGCTTAGTTGGTTAGTTAAGTAAATTGATGTGGAGATGCGGTTAGTGTTTGGGGATGAAATGGAAGTGGTGAGGAGGTGATGTGTGTGGGAAGTAGGTGTGGATTATTGAGGAAGGAGACTGGCTTACAATGCACATATTTAATGATATGGGGTGGGTGAGAATGGGGTAGGCTGGAGAACAAAGTGAAGCCATGCGTAGCACAGCAGAACAGACTAGGCTAGCCCTCATAGTAGTTCACATGCTACAGTATGATTTATAGCAAAACATTTCTACCTTGACTGTACTGTGTAGATAATAAGCCCTTAAGTTAAACTTTAGTTTAAGTTAATTCTAAAACTAAGTTC
>NC_056747.1:880212912-880257912 GCF_019279795.1 Protopterus annectens
TGAGGGCTCAGTGTCTGTTATTCTAAAAGTGTATTAATTCTGGTTTAAGCACTTGGGCTTCAGGCCAGTTATTTTACATTAAGAGGGTTCGTGGTCTGCACTCTTGTGGGAGGAGAGGCTGGACTCTGCCTTCTGAGCTGGGAATTTCTGGTTAAAGGCTTATAGTGCCTGCATATTTGAACTGCTTCTTACTGAAATTGGTACACCTTGTTTGCTGTAGCATAGACTAGATCCAGGCCTGCTGAATCTAGCTTTGTTTGTATAACTTGAGCACTAATCCAGGCATTCTTTAAAGTATTCAGTTGTATTTATTACTGCTTGGTAGTAACTTGATTAAAGTGTAGCTATCATTCTAAGTCTTTTGGATTAAGCACTTGGGCTTCAGACCAGTTGCTTTACATTAGGAAGGTTTGTGGCCTGCACTGTGGTGGCAGGACAGGTAGCTTACATCCTTGTAAGTTGGGAACTGCTGATTGAGGGCTCAGTGTCTGTTATTCTAAAAGTATATTAATTCTGGTTTAAGCACTTGGGCTTCAGGCCAGTTATTTTACATTAAGAGGGTTTGTGGTCTGCACTCTTTTGGGAGGAGAGGCTGGACTCTGCCCTTCTGAGCTGGGAATTTCTGGTTAAAGGCTTATAGTGCCTGCATATTTGAACTGCTTCTTACTGTAGTTGGTACACCTTGTTTGCTGTAGCATAGACTAGATCCAGGCCTGCTAAATCTAGCTTTGTTTGTATGCTTGTTGTTTGTTTGCTTGTTATTTCCCTGAAAAGCTAATTCCACCTAAAATGCGACTTTTCAGCACTTCTGTGGATCCCTAGTGATATCTGCATTGCTTACTGTACTTATTTCCTTGTTTCACTTGAAAGAAAGTTACTGTTTGTCATTTTTGCATTTAAGTTACCTGTAACACATTGCATTTAAGTTACCTGGCACTTGCTCACTAAAGCAATTATATAAGTCAGCACTAAAAAATTAAAAGCACTACACCCTCACAAACTCCCTTGAGTACCTTGTTCCCCATTGGCCCTTTTTTCAATTATAAAGGAATTCCCAATACTA
This sequence comes from Protopterus annectens, assembly GCF_019279795.1. Classification (NCBI taxonomy): domain Eukaryota; kingdom Metazoa; phylum Chordata; order Ceratodontiformes; family Protopteridae; genus Protopterus; species Protopterus annectens. The sequence continues at coordinate 880,213,976 of NC_056747.1, forward strand.
TTCTAGCATGTCCAAAGGTCAGTTGTCAATCTCCTCTCCGGTCCAGCTGGTGAATCTGGGAATCTTGAGGCAATGTTACAACTGCCTCATGTACACAGACAACCCTCTCCTCCTCCCAACAAATTCCAACACATGTGAGAGATGCAACCATATAGCCAAACTGGAGGCTAAGCTCTCTCAACTCAGTACTGGCGTAACCAGTCAGGAGGAGAAGGAAACCACAGTCACTACAATTCCAGTCTCACATAGACCTACCACGACAGCAAACCAAACACGTAAACACACAAAAACATACTCGGAGGCTCTAAATAAAAATCTGCCTAAGCAGCAGAGACCTCCAAAGCAGACACCCAAGCAACCACTACCCCAAAACAAAACACGTGCAACACATAGCTCACAAAGCCAGTGTGCCGAACAGTCACAGCCCTTAAGGCTAAACAACACACCTGATACACCTGTAATAGGTGACTCTATCGTCAGGCACACTGATGTCCCGCTCACCAGGCTGAACAAGGAGAAGGTCACAGTGAGCTGCCTGTCGGGTGCTAGGATCCGCGACATAACACAAGCACTCAGGTCACTCCAAGGCAAGTAGAAATATGACTCAGTCATTGTCCATGCTGGTGTGAATGACCTGAGACGTACCTCCCTGGACTACATGAAAAGAGATATAGAGGAGCTCTCTGAGCATGTAGCCCAGGCCGGTATGATCCTGACCTTGAGTAGCATCTTACTCTCACCAAGAATGATGCCACAACATGAAGACAAGATGATCAATTTCAACAATTGGCTTAAGTATTGGTGTCATTCAAAGGGGATCCAATGCCTGTCAGCATGGGATGACATGCTCGACAAGCCATGATGCTTCTCTAGGGACGGCTTGTACCTGTCACTCCTGGGCTTTCAGATATTGGCAAAGGCTCTTGCTACCCCCATAGTGACTTTTTTAGGCAAGGCTCAAAAGACAAACCCACCTCCATAGGTATCACAAGGGACAAGAAACTAAGAGTAATGCTACTCAACGCCAGAAGTCTAAACCTCAAGATGCATGCACTCGAAACTCTTCTTAGCATGGAGAACATTGATATCTGTGCAGTAACAGAAACCTGGTTCAAGGCTCCCGAGAGCACCCCAGCACTACCAGGTTATACCTTATACCATGCTTTTCGGCCCCAAAACTTGGACTGAACCACAAAAGGAGGGGGAGTATCAATATCCGTCAAAGATACCCACACCTCCAGGTTGGTGGCACAGCACGAAGCATCAGAGACTATCCATGTGCAACTAACAGTGGGTAAAACTGCCTTCCAGTTTATAGCCTGCTACAGACCACTCTCCCAAACCCAGGAACCCCACTAAGCCTTCCTTAGAACACTGGAAAATATGAAGGTCTCTCCAAACACTATTATATTGGGCGACTTCAACTACCCAAACATAGACTGGGAGCATTACTCTAGCTCCAACACCCTAGCCCAAAGGTTCCTAGAATTTATAAACTCAAATGCTATGGAACAACTTGTTACCACTCCCACAAGAGGGGAAAACATACTGGACCTGATCATCACCAACATGGGGACTCTGTGCTCCAGACCAGAAGTGTATCCCTCACTGGTAAGATCAGACCATAAACTAATCTCACTGGATATTCACATCCCGACCCCACCCACTGTCCAGAAAACCACAGTGAAAGACTTCTCTAAAGCAAATTTCACACTCCTCAAAACCGAGGTGGAATCCTTCACAGCCCCCGGGCCTGTGGAAAATACGGCCCAGACCGCAGAATCCTTTATAAACGCATTCTATGAACACCTTCAGGAATGCATGGATCATGCAATCCAAATAAAACCAAGACCCAATCCTCCAAAGGCAGACGTCCTGTCTGGTGGACCCCATCCATAAACAAACTATACAATAGAAGGAGGAAGCTACTACATGATAGAGCAAAATCCCAAAAAGGGAAGGCATCTCTGATCAGTATTAGCAAAAAACTACGGGCACTCATAAAATCGTCTAAGGCCAGCTTCGAGAGAAAAATTGCACAGGACACTAAGGATAATCACAAGGCTTTCTTTAGTTATGTTAGGAACCTGGGTGGGAATTCCCAGATATGCTCAGAATTAGTCCAAAATGACAAAAAATACACCAAACCCACAGACATTGCCAACATCCTAGCTGACAGGTTCAGCGCAAACTTCTCCCCACCAAAAGGGCAAATATCTATCCCGGAAGAGTGCTGCCCCCCTGACATCTCAGATGCTCAGGTAAGAGCCGCCCTCTCCAAAGCAAAAAACACAGCATCAATGGGACCAGACGGTATCCCAGGCTGCATCCTACATGAACTCCAAGAAGAGCTAAACCCAAACATAAAACTACTGTTCAGTCTCAGCCTTACTACAGGATATGTACCCAAAGAGTGGCGTACGGCAACAGTGGTCCCTCTCCACAAAGGTGGTGCCTCAACGGATCCTGGAAACTATCGCCCCATAAGCCTGACTAGCTTGGTCTGCAAAGCTATGGAAAGGATCATCATGGACCTCATAAATAAAGATATTGGGGACCTACAGACACTGGATCCTACCCAGTTTGGCTTTGTTAAGGGCAGATCCTGCCTCTTAAACCTGGTTGATTTCTTTGAAACCGTCACCAAGGCCATTGACAAGGGGAAGGTGGTCCACACAGCCTACCTGGACCTCGCAAAAGCCTTCGATACAATACCCCACTTGGGCATTATAGATAAGCTCACCAGCTTAAATATAAACCCCTATGTCACTAGATGGGTTGCAAACTGGCTCAAGGGCAGAACCCACATGGTTAGAATTGCTGGAGCCATGTCAGACTCCAAACCAGTTACAAGTGGCATCCCACAAGGCTCAGTCCTGGGACCTCTCTTGTTCGGTATATATTTCTCGGAGGTACAGGCCAACACGGAAGGACTGTGGCTGACCAAGTTCGCAGATGACTGCAAACTGGGTGCCATAATCGACTCTCCAGCCGACACAAGCATCCTCCAAAAGGGCCTCATAGAAACAGACAACTGGTGCCAGAGCCATGGCCTCAAGCTAAATGCCAAACAGTGTATAGTCATCCCTTTGGCAAAATCAGTGCCCACAAATTACCACATAGGTAGTAATCCATTGAGTACAGAAGAAGTAATTAGGACCTGGGGACCCAAGTTGATAGCAATCTCTCATTTGACAACCATGTGGCCAAAGTGGTTAGAGAAACATTTTATATAGCCCACCTAATCATGAAGGGATTCACATCTAGATCAGGGGAGGTCATTGTACCTCTTTACTCATCCCTCATCAGGCCCATAATTGAGTACAATGCCCCTTTTGGGATGTACCTTACCAGACACCTGCAGCAACTGGAAAGACCCCAAAAGTACCTCACCAAGAGGATCAAAGGGCTCAAACAGATGCCATATGCTACCCGGTTAAAGAAACTCCAGCTCTACTCAGTGGCATACCACCTGCTCAGAGGCGATCTGTGCCTGATGTATAAAGCAATGTCCAACCCGGAATTAATGGACATGTTGCACCTCAGAAAATCCAAATCCCATCGAGCCACGCGCTCGAGAGACTTTAACCTCAGCACTGAAATAAATAGGACATGCTGGAGGGACAGATTCATAACCCAGAGGCTCCCTTCACTCTGGAATAAAATCCCAGTCCAGGTTAGGCAGAGTCCCTCATTGACTCTCTTCAAGAGGAATCTTGATGAGTGGATGGAAGATCATAGGTTTACCCCGGGTATCACTTCTGTGTCACTGTTAGACAGAGGCACAGTATACTAACCTCCAAAAAGGGCATAGCAAAATTAATTTAAAATGGGTGGCGAAAGCCAAACACACTCTGGCTAGGCTTATAAATGCCCTAGAGCAGATAGCCTAGTATGAACCTATGAACCTATGAATATAAAATTATGTCATTGGCCGGTAATTGCCTGCGTACACATGAATTCTTTCAACAGTATCCATATATATGGGGATATCACAAAATAAAATACTTGGGGCTATAGGTTTAAAAAAAAAACATTGTCATAGCAGCTAAAGACATGCGAAAGGAGACAAAGCATAAGATAATTAGAAAAATAGGAAACAAGAAGGTTATAATAATGGATTTAGATAGTAAGATACAGGCAATGAAATTGTTTACAGTTCTTTTACTTATACATGTAGGCCAGACATATTTTTATCAGTCATATGAGAAGTTGTGGTTGACAGTTTATAAGGAACCAAAAGAGTTTAACTGGGAGGGGAAAAGGGCAAGCATTAAATGGGATAAGCTGATTCCTCTTCCAGAGCGAGGACTACTAGGTTTGAATGGTATCTTAAGGCCACATAACTGAGGTTTGTATATCTACCACAAGCTGAGGGATAGAGATCAAAATGAACAAAGATAAGGGCAGCATAAGGGAAAGTACATGGGATAAAGTGAGATTAGTATTTTGGATGCAAGACATTAAGGAATATAGTAATAACTATACAGAATATTAAATCTATGAAGTATCATAAAATTTCATAAAGACTAAACCAGTGAGGGATTGAAGCATGGAGATTCTTCCAATGGTGATATACAGTAATAAAGTCACATGACTTAAGCAGGAAATGGTTGGAAGTAACTTGAAAAAATTAGCTAAGAAATCAAGGTACTGGGAACAGATACATCAGGTGGGGAAAGTAACAGCTGGAGAAAAACTAAGCAAGTATTTATAAAGCAGATTAGGGATTCAGTGTCATATTGGGTAACTGATAGCAGAATATAGACAGAGTGGGAGAGAAGGAGTAATAAGTGAGACAACAATCCTGCTGGAGTCTCTAGTGGAGCCAAAAACACATGCTGTCATTTAAAAAAGAGATAATAAGCAGGGCATATAATATTTTGCATGAGAGACATAAGAATTGGAGGAGATTGGAAAGGATTAGGAAAAAAGAATACAGAGATTATAAAGGAGCAATGAGGATAGATTTGTAGGGCACCTAAATATGTGACAAAGTCCAGACAATCAGGATACTTGCATGGAAATGTATACACATGTAGTTTTAGTCATCAAGTAGACTTCAAAGGCTCTCCCCCAGGTGGGGAATATGTGTAAGATGTGACAGGAAATAGACAGGAAACTGTGAACGTGTATTTTTAGAATGTATGAAGTTGATTGTTTTTTAAGACTCCTTATAAAAGCTTTGATGGTTACCATATGTTTTGTAAAATGTTGCTTTGTTCAACAAATGCTAGGGGTGGTTGAGACTGCCAAACATTCATGTTGTCAAATGTCTGCTATCTCAAAGTACCATTTCTTCAAAACTGGTGAATGGGGAATGGGAGGGTGTTAGAGTGTGTATGTGTGTGTGTTTGGGTGTTAGGGTTAGGGTCAGGGTTAAGTAAAGGTATACGTGTTGTGTATTTGCATGAGTGTATGTGTATTTTAGGGTTAGGGTCAGGGTTAGGTCAGGGGTTAGATATTATGTCTGTAGTGTGTGTTGATGCATGTTTTTGTGTATGAGTGTATCTTGTGTAGTGGCAGTGTTACGTGAAAGGTTCTTTTAAAGTAAGGTGTAGCAATAGGGTTGGGGCAGGGTTAATGTTAACATGCATTACTGAGGTATGCAAGGGAGGCTTCACTTTGGAATGTATGGCTTGCCTCCTGTCCACTTCAGTAATGCACCCTAACCCTAACCCACAAATTAGATACATGCAAAAGGCCATGGACTGATTGTCTCAATTTCTAGATATAGAACGTTACACTTAGCAAGTCATTTAACCATCTACTGTTCTTGGGACATTGTAAGCAGGCTGGGCATAGTATGAACACCAAAGACAAAAATGGATACAGTTACATCACCATAACCTTCAAGTAAAACAGAAGACTGTAGCACTTTACCTCAAAAAACTTTTATTAATCAACATCCATTGTTCCAAAAGTATTGCAAGTAACCAAAACAAAAAAAATGGCTCAGGTAACCACATAAAAGTTTTAATAAAAATAACTGCCATTTTTATTAAAGTTATTTATTTTTTTGGGGGGTTGTCATTTTTACTAAAGTTTTCTGTGGCTACTTTCTCAGATAAATACAAAAAAGAAAGAGCAGTGAACTATATTAAAAATGTAGAGTGCAAATAACTATGCTACAGGAGACACACTTGGAAAGAACTGAACATGTGCATTTGATAAAGAAAGGTTTTCATGGTGGTTATTTAGCGGAATACCTGGAGCAAAAGAAAAGAGGAGTACTTATATTAATTGTGACAGGAGATCCAATAGTGATAGAAGAGGATAAAAAAGATAATATTTAGATTTGCAGTACTAAGGGGCTACTGGCAAGGGAGGATGATTATGCTGGCATGTGTTTGTATTCCACCAAAAACTACTATAATGGAGCTTAAGAAAATTCTGGAAGAAATAATCAGTTTTCAGCAAGGAATATTACTTATAGGTGGGGATTGCAATGTGATTTGCTGCAGTAAAGATGTGTCTACGGGGCCCAGAAGGGAAAATATAACAAAGGAGGGTAGATTTTTGAAGAAATGTATGAAACTATTTGGCATGGAAAATGTGAATTCAGTTCTAGGAGTTTGGGGTGAATTTACATATTATTCCCCAAAATACCAAAACTGGGTTAGGCTAGACAGAATTTACATTTCACAGGAACATGCACATTTAATTGAAGGTCTTGATATACACCCAAAACTATTTCAGATCATGCAGCAATCATAATTAAAATAAAGACACAGGGTAATGAAATAAAAATGAGACACTGATGTTTTCCCACCTATCTGTTGAAAAGAGAGGAATTTAAAGAATGGGTAGTGGAGATTATTCAGTAGCTATTAGAGAAGATAGAAATTTCTTCTGAAAATATAGCTAGGGAGTGGGATGAAATTAAGGTGGAGTTTAACAATAGGGTGGAAATAAAAGAAAAGGAGCTATGGTTTAAGAACTAACAAGAATTATTTGGAGGGACTGACAAATGTTAAAGAATTGCAAAATAGGGGGAATCCCACAGAACAAGAAGAGGAGCAACTGGAGAATGCTAAACAGAAAATAAGGGATTACCTCGATAATATGCATGAGTTTAGAAAGACTGCTGTTAAGCAACTATTTTTGATAGTAACTCTAGTATACAAAATTTTTTTGCACAACGACTCAAGCAACAGAAAGTAGAAAGGGCTGTCACTAAGCATAGGGAGCCTATAACAAGGAAGATAACAAGATATCCCATAGAAGTATTAGAAATATTTAGAAAATTATATGAAAGTCTGTATGCGGTGGTGGTGCTGCAGTAGCGTTGTCGCCTCACAGTAAGACGTTGTCCTGTTCGATTCTCAGCTAAAGCGTCTTCTGTGTGGAGACATGCATGAATGGGCATACCTTCGTTGAAGGTTGTGCATCAGGGCTGGCAACTCGGCACGTAAAAATCTACTGCCAATCATTAGTGGACCGGAGTTCCGCTGTGGCGACCCCTAACCGGGAAAAGCCGAAAGACACAACAACAACAACAAAAAAATATGAAAGTTTGTATAAAACAAAGAAATGTGGAAATAAAAGGTACAGATGGAAATGTTTATGGAAGAATTAAATATGCCAAGGTTAGAGGTAGATGAGGCCCACTTATTAACAGTTAGGGTAGGAGGAGATGAGATAAAATGGTGATGTATAACCAGTCTACAGGAAATTCCCTAGGACTAGATGGTGTTCCTGTGGAAGTTAGGAGGGGACCCAGGAATAGATGGTATTCCTGTAGAAGTTTAGAAGTTAGGAGGGGAAAAAATTGATAAATATCTGAAAGTTTTTGATTAACAGTATTTTTGAGAATAAGAGAAGTACCAACATTCTGGAAGAAAGCTGTGGTAACTGTAATGCCTAAAGAGGGTAAAGATCCATGAGATCCAGCTTCATACAGGCCCGTTTCAATACTAAACCATGATTGTAAAGTGTTTGTCTATAATGGCTAAAGAAATGGCAAAAATGATGAAAAAATTGATACATATGGATCAATGTGGTTTTGTGGGGGGTGATGCAAACATTTGACAACATTAACAGAACAGTGATGATCCACGAGGAAGCAGAATATAAGAAAATACCACTGTTGGTAGTGGGTCTTGATGCAGAGAAAGCATGTGACAGAGTAAACCGGGACTTTATGAGCAGGGCAATGGAAGCATTTGCTTTCCCTGATAAAATTATAAGGTTTATTAGGAGGATGTATGAGAGATCAGAGGCAAAAATCAAAGTGGGAGGGTTCTTCTTTAATAAACTGTGTCTGAAGAGAGGAACCAGGCAAGGGTGTCCTCTTTCCTCTTTGTTATTTGTGTTATATTTAGAACCACTGGCAAAGAAAATAAAGCACTAAGAAATTCAAGGATATAATTATGTTTTTTCAGAAAAGTTGGCTTTATTTTCAGATATTACTTTATAGTTGACAAAAATAGAAAGGGACATTTTGTGACAGTTTCAAATATTTTCAGGATACAAAATTAATTAAGCTAAAACAAAGGCAATGCCAGTAAACTATGTACCTGCACACAAATTGGTTCAGCAGTATCCATATTTATGGGAACATGATAAAATGAACTATTTAAGAGTATGTGACATCCGGCCAATATCCCACTGGATTGCCAGCAATTAATGTGATGTCCATTACTATCCTGGGTCAGTAACTAAGGAGCTTCAATACTCACTACTGACTCCAATGTGAGACTGTCACTTAAACAGGAGTCATATTTTACAATCACCCCCAAAAAAAGCACTTAAGACCTCTGATGCTCCATACCGGAAGTATATCCCTCATTGGTAAGATCAGACCATAAATTAATCTCACTGGAAATCCACATCCCGCCCCCACCCCCTGCACAAAAGACCACAGTGAAGAACTTCTCAAAAGCCAACTTCACACTTCTTAAGACTGAAGTGGTATCCTTCAAGGTCCCTGGGCCAGTGGAAACCACAACCCACACTGCTGAATCCTTTGCAAATGCCTTCTACTGGCACCTTCAAGAATGCATGGATCATGCAATCCCAAATAAAACCAAGACCCATTCCCTCAAAGGCAGGCGCCCGGTCTGGTGGACCCCAGCCATAACCAAACTTTACAACAGAAGGAGGAAGCTACTACATGACAGAACAAAATCCCTAAATGGGAAGGCATCTCTGATCAATACTAGCAAAAAACTACGATCACTCATAAAATCATCCAAGGCCAACTTTGAAAGAAAAATCGCAAAAGACACAAAAGACAATCACAAGGCCTTCTTTAGCTATGTTAGAAACCTGGGTGGAAACTCCCAGATATGCTCAGAGTTAGTCCAAAATGACAATAAATACACTGAACCCACTGACATTGCCAACATTCTGGCAGATAGGTTCAGTGCAAATTTCTCCTCCCTCCCCCAAAAGGAGAAATAACTATCCCAGCAGAGTGTAGCCTCCCTAACATCTCAGATGCCCAGGTGAGAGCCGCCTCTAAAGCTAAAACACAGCATCAATGGGACCGGACAGTGTCCCGGGCTGTGTGCTACATGAACTCCAAGAGGAACTAAACCCAAACATAAGGCTGCTGTTTAATCTTAGCCTTACTACAGGATACGTACCCAAAGAGTGGCGTACGGCAACAGTGGTCCCACTTCTCAAAGGCGGTGCTTCTACGGACCCTGGAAATTACCGCCCCATAAGCTTGACGAGCCTGGTCTGCAAAGCTATGGAGAGGATCATTATGGAACTCATAAACAAAGACATTGGGGACCTACAAACATTGGATCCTACCCAATTTGGCTTTGTCAAGGGCAGATCCTGCCTTTTGAACTTGGTCGACTTTTTTGAAACCGTCACCAAGGCCATTGATGAAGGTAAGGCAGTTCACACAGCCTACCTTGACCTTGCAAAAGCCTTTGACACAATACCACACTCGGGCATCATAGACAAACTCACCAGCTTAAATGTAAACCAATATGTCAAGAGATGGGTTGCAAACTGGCTCAAGGACAGAACCCACAGGGTCAGAGTTGCTGGAGCTATGTCAGACTCTAAGCCAGTCACAAGCGGTGTCCCACAGGGCTCAGTCCTGGGACCCCTCTTGTTTGGCATTTATTTTTCCGAGGTACAGGCAAACATAGGAGGATTGTGGCTGACAAAGTTCGCAGATGACTGCAAACTGGGCGCCATAATTGATACTCCAGTGGACACAAACATCCTTCAGAGAGGACTCATAGAAATGGATAACTGGTGCCAGAGCCATGGCCTTAAGCTTAACGCCAAAAAATGTATAGTCATACCCTTTGGGAAAAACAAGGTATCCACAAATTACCACATAGGTGGTAATCCATTAAGTACGGAAGTGGTAATCAGGGACCCAGGTTGACAGTAACCTCTCATTTGACACTCACATTGCCAAAGTGGTTAGGAAGACCTTCTATATTGCCCACCTTATCATGAAGGGTTTCACATCTAGATCAAGAGAGGTCATTGTGCCCCTGTACTTATCTCTTATTAGGCCAATGATTGAGTACAATGCCCCATTTGGGATGTATCTTGCCCGACACCTGCAGCAGTTGGAAAGACCCCAAAAGTTCCTCACTAAGAGGATAAAGGGTCTTAAACATATGTCATATGCTGCCCGACTGAAAAAACTCCAGCTCTATTCAGTCGCATACCGCCTACTCAGAGGTGACCTGTGCCTAACGTACAAGGCCATGTCCAATCCGGAATTAATGGACATGCTCCACCTCAAAAAATCCAAATCCATCAGAGCAACGAGAGCAAGAGACTTAAACCTCAACACAGAAATAAATAGGATGTGCTGGAGGGACAGATTCATAACCCAGAGGCTCCCTACACTCTGGAACAGAATCCCAATCCATGTTAGGCAGAGCCCCTCACTAACTCTATTCAAGAGAAGTCTTGATGAGTGGATGGGAGATCGTAGGTTTACCCCGGGGGTCATCTCTGTGTCACTACTAGACAGAGGCACAGTAAACTAAACCCTAAATGGGCATAGTATTCTCATCTTAAGGGGTGGTGAAAGCCACACACACTCTGGCTAGGCTTATAAATGCCCTAGGGCAGATAGCCTAGTACGAACCTGTGAACCTATGAACCTATACACTCACACTCAAAATAAATTTAAATCTCACACATCCAAACACTTCTGGAAAAGCCTGACACACATTTCCAGCTGTGTCCCTTCACCAAAATAATATGGTAATGCTGCCACCAATCAGTGTCTTCATGCTCTTCTAAAGGGGTGTCCAGTTATGAAAATTAAATATCAAAATAAATGATAGCTATGACCAGAAGCAGCCAGGCCTTCAAATTGACCTGGGGAGTATCAAACAGGTATAAATACACTCTAATCTCTAAAGAAAAACACTGATTTCCAGTCACAATGTAAAGTAATGAAAAACATGTAATAATAAGTAAAATGATTACAAGAATGTAATTAATAGCTTTCAATAAACACCAGAATTCAATCACCAGAAATGTAAAATTAAACTGTAGGATAGAAATCCATCATTCAAGAAAAACTCTATCTGAATAACTAAATTTTCCTAATCTAACTAGAGAATACTGTCCCTGATCTAACACATAACAAGGCAAAGGCAGGTGCACAGTTTTTGGTGAGTTTTCTTCAAGCATCACTGCACAGCACTGTAACTGACTGCAACTCTTCACAAACTGCTCAGCCCTTGACTAACTACACAGCTTAACAGTCTCAACTGTCTTATGCAAAAAATAACAGTCAGCTGTTTGAAAAAGTTCTTTTTCCTGTCAATCAGCTGTTCAAATAATTACTTGGCAACCAGAAACATTCTAATGACATCACCTACTGTTCAGCTGACACTCCACAGTACTTTAGAAACATATCAAAACATCGACGGACTCCCCAAACATTCAGTCCAAACAGAGAAAAACTCAACCTTTCAAAACCTATCCACATTTTCACAATTAGGCATGCTGCCATACAATACAAGTTAATCTGAGAATACACACATATCTCCTGCCAGAAGTGCCAACACAGATGACAGTGTTTTAATTTTCTTCACATTTCTCCCCCCTTATGACTCAAGCATGATTTTCAAGTGTCCCTTGAAAATCAACGCTTGAGAAAAATAGATCTACTGGGAATATTAAGCCACTCATCTCCTGGACAATTCATTTGCATGAGCTTTATTAACCCCACTGCAGTGTTCTCTTTTTGAGGAAACTTGGATGAGCACAGCCCCCACCCCACAATGCAAAGCATCTACCTGTACAATAAATTCTTTATTGTAATCTGGGCTGGCTAACACAGGGGGTCTGCCTAAAATCTCTTATAGTTTTTTGGAATGCTTGTTCACAATCTGTGGCCACACTACCTTGTCCAGTTTATTCTTTCTAGTTAGGTCCATAAGGGGTGCAGCTATGGTACTGTAATTGGGCACAAATTTTCTATAGTACCCCGCTGTCCCTAGAAATGCTCTCACTTGTTTCTTTGTAACAAGAACTGGCCATGCTTGGACAGCTTCTACCGTGATGGGTTCTGGCCTAAATTTACCCCTTCCCACTCTGTGTCCTAAGTAAATAACCTATGCCATACCCACTTGACACTTACTGGCTTTAATGGTTAATCCTGCCCTACTTACTCTATCCAAGATCTCCCTAACATGTAGGTCTGCAAATGTCTGTAGCATAGTCTTCAATGTAGAGTTTAACCTCTCCATGGGACTATTAGTCTGGGGATAGTATGGGGTGGCCTTTAGATGGTTCATCCCACAACACTTCCACAGACAAGTCAGCAGGTGTGACATGAAGTTAATACCTTGATCAGTCAGAATCTTCCTTGGAAAACCTACCCTGCTGAAAATTTCTAGAAAAGCATTTGCCACCTTTCTACATCAATATCACCTTCAAAAGGAACATTATGGACTTTAGCTAGAAGTGGTAGATGGTAGGCTTTAGGCTCTACCAACTGCGTACTACCTCAACTTCCAGCCCTCCCTTAGGAGTCCACTTTCTATACAACAAACATTCCTTCTCTGCCTCAATATCCCCTTCACAATGAATATTAGGGACTATCACTAGCAGTGGCAGACAGGAGGCTCTAGGATCTACCAACTGCCATACTACAACACCTTCCAGCCCTCCCTTAGAAGTCCACTCTTTATACAGCAAACCTTCCTGCTCTGCCTCAATATCACCTGCACAAGGAATATTAGGGACTATGGGTAGAAGTGGCAGATGATAGGCTGTAGGCTCTACCAACTGCCTTACTACATTACCTTCCAGCCCTCCTTTAGGAGTCCACTCTTTATACAACAAACCCTTGTTCCTGTATACAGACTCCCCTCTTCCTTGAGCCTCAGGTGCTTTCTTATCCATCTCCCTCAAGCTTTGTAATGTAGGGTCTGCAAGTTGAGTCTGTCTCAACTCTACATTTGCAACCCACCCAAGCTCCCCTTCCACAGGAAGCCTAGTCACTTCTGACAGCTGCACCTCACTGTCACTCTGAGAACCACCACTCACCTCTGTCCTCACAGTCACCATGTCCAAGGGAACATCAGTACCCACAAGCAGCTGTGGCTCACATTCAGACTGACTGCTACCAGATAGCACCTTCTCTGAAACAACCACCATGCCAGTCCCAGCTTCAGGTATGACATCTTTCTAGGTCTCTCCCAGACTATCAGACCTACATGCCTTTCTCCAAGCCTGACTGTGTGTCGCTGCATGTACACAAGGTACTGCATCATCAAAGTCATTCCCTATCAGGACATTTGCAGGAATATCCTCAAACACACCTACTTGCTTGATTCCTCTTCCACCATCCCAATTAAGATGAACCCTAGCCAAAGGTATTTGGAACGGGGTACCTCCAAATGCTCTGACTGGAGTGGACTGCCCAAGCAAGTACTGCTCTTCTCTAACCACTGTAGGGCTCACAGAGGCTGGGTCCCTTTTAGAAGTTAACTGTTTACCATCTACTAAGATAAGATATAAATGTTGGTGATAATTTGGCACCCCAGTTGTTTCCAAACAACACCAGTTTGTCATCCACACTTACTGGCTCCCAAACCTTCTGTTTTGCCTCAATGGACATTTGACTGCTATGTGGCTCTAGGTTATGACTCAATCCATAACCATACACTTGGATTAGTAGTTTCCATTATTGGTGTACTCTGTTGGGGTGGTTTAGACTGCCCCCATGAGTTCCCTTATGTCCATGTATAGCACTGGGTATCCCTTTCCTGTGCAGTGGTGTACTGCTTGCCAAGTATAGATCCGCTTTTCTCCCCAACTCCTCAGCAGAGTTGCACTTATCATCTGCTAACCAGACTCTCATGTCATCAGACAAAGTACAGAGGGCTTGTTACCAGGGTCTGCCAGTCCCTCAAAAGTGGTGACCCGACAGCCACTTACCATCTGTGAAAGTAAGTACTTTCAGTAAGTCAGCAATATAATCACGTACACTTTCATCTGCCTTGCTTCTATGTTCACAAAACTATTTTCTATAAGCTTCAGATGTTAGTTTAAAACCGTCTAAAGGACAGTTCTTAACTTTAAAATAATTCAAACAGTCTACATCAGACAATTTTGACATGACCTGAACAGCTTTGCAATGGCGTAAGGTAGTCACAGAGCTCATGGTCAGCATCATATTGTCTACATACCCTCTCAAAAATATGAATGCAGGAATATCCTCAAACACACCTACTTGCTTGATTCCTCTTCCACCATCCCAATTAATTGTAATACTATATAGACGTTTCGTCGATGACATTCTATTATTATGGAATGGAGATGAAAATGGTCTCATTTCATTTATTAGTCATATGAACAGCGTCACTTCATTCTTTAAATTTAGTTATGACATCTCTTGCCACAGTGTAAACTTTTTGGACATCAATATTAAGAAAGTTAATGAATGCAAGTTAGTAACGACACTCTACAGGAAATCCTGTTGGAGGAATGGGATCCTCCATTATGACAGCTTACATCCACGACATATTTTTTGTAATATAGTAAAAAATCAAGTAAGCAGGATAAATAGGATCTGTAGTGATAAGTTGGAAGCATTAGATGTCTTAACTACTCAGAAGAAATACTTCATAGATAGGGGTTATCCAATAAAATTAATAGATGAAATATGTGAACCCATATTTACCAATATGCCATCACAAACTAAGAAATCCTTTAGTTATCAAAGATCTACTAAGAACCCAACCAATATTTTGACTTATGATATAAAATTTACTAATGACGTACAATATTTAACTGAAATAGTGAAG
The DNA here is from genome assembly GCF_019279795.1 of Protopterus annectens. Classification (NCBI taxonomy): domain Eukaryota; kingdom Metazoa; phylum Chordata; order Ceratodontiformes; family Protopteridae; genus Protopterus; species Protopterus annectens. The sequence continues at coordinate 880,229,236 of NC_056747.1, forward strand.
AGTAACTGGAAGATCTTACTCTCAGATCCATCTATTGCAGAAGTTGCTAATGGAAGACCAAATTTCAGATATATAAACTGTATGAATCTAAAAAGACTTTTATGTAAAGAGAAATTAATCAACACATCTATTGATATAAGATCCCACATGAAGACAGGTACCTTTCCATGTGGTAAATGTTCCTCTTGTGGATACATTTCAAAAAAGCAGGAGCCTTCCCTTCAAGGTACCCAACTAGACATAGTATCCACGTTCTATGCAAATTGCAATACTAAGAACGTGGTCTATTTGGCAAATTGTACATCTTGTGAGGCTTACTATGTGGGTTTGACCTCTCGGAGGCTAAGGGACCGAATTTATGATCACATATATAATATTAGAAGGAACAATCTTAATAATGCCTTGGCTTTACATTGTAGTTCTTATCCTGAGCATAGGTTTTCATTTCAGGTACTGCAGATAGTTGAGCATAATAGGAGGGAGGGTGACCATATGAACACCTTGGAAAACTTTGAACTAAGATGGATTTTAAGGCTAAAGGCTCACATACCACCAGGTCTGAATATAGTAGTCAATCTTCGTCCAGCTTTAGTAGGACCCAGTTAATATTTGGACCATAACCTAAATGGTTGCTTCATTTCTTTTCTTCTAGTCTCCCCAGTCCTCAGCTTCCTAGCTTTGAGCTTGGTTATGTTTTAGTATGTTCATCTGTATCTAATGGAAATACACTTTCTTGTTAAAGATCTAACAGAAGTGTCCAATGTGACAGGATCTATATAAATCTAAAATGCTGAAATAGTAAAAATTTTATAATATCATGACCATCCAGTATACAACCTGTTTATGGTCAATATGAACTACCATTTAATAATATAATAATATGCCATTTCCTTTAAAAACTTCTAAAGGATATCATGCGAATATTTGTTATAACAGAACTTATATGAGTAAGAGAGCTTTTTCTCATATTAACTTGATTGTCATTTCCTATTATATCCGACTTAATATAAAAAGTTTTTTCTTTTGAAAATATATATGGGGAATTTATATGCATTACAGCCTTATGGAACATTTATTTTGAATGTCTAGCACAGGCTGTGATGTAGTGAAACGCATTACGCTAAAGTAATTTCCCCGAAGTAATTATTCCCGATTTGACCAAGAAGTAAAAAGAGGTACTTCAATAATATTGGGTCAGTCAGCTTTGATAATTTATGAATGGTTAATTATGTATAATTCATTTGCTGTAAATTTAATATTATTATAATATTTTTGTTTTTGCTCTTATTGCTCGTAATATAATTCTAAGTTTTTATTTTAATGTGATATTCATTTTATTGTTTACAAATACATTAGTTTGTTGTTTTCCAAATTATGTTATTTGTTAGTTTGATGTGTGTATATTTCTAATGGCACTATGTATATGATTGAAAAATTTTTTACTAATGAACTTTGTTAATGACTCTCAGCATGGTCTTCGCTAAAATTTTTATGTGGTTGTTTTTGCATGACTATGCAGCCGCATATCATATATATTATGTTTTATTAATATATATAAATAATTGTCTTGGCGATCTAATTAATATAGTTTCAGCTAGCTGTATCTGCGTCTTTTGTCATTTGTCATTTTTATAGTGATTCCGATACTACGTATCTTGATCTGAGCTTTTTACATCCTATAGCTGTGGATTGTTCATCTAATATATACAAATTTAGGGTGAAAACAAAAGGTTGATCTAAGGGACAGAATTATTTATTTATATTGTGGCACATCTAATAATGTTGATTACTTACGTGAGATTTTATATGCTTGCTTTATTAACATTATATTCTGATATTACATATAGCCTTATGGCTCTGCTCGTAGAATCTGTTTATAATTAATATAGCCTATTCAGTGATACTTGCAAATATGACACTCAGATATATGTTGTATATTCCTTATATATAAATAGGAACACTTGGTCCTCGCCCTATTTTTACTTCTCAATGACACTTTTGTAATGGTATATTCTTTATAATCATGTTTAGTTAGAAAGAGACTGGGTACCGTTTAAGTATTGACTAAGGCAAATATAAATACCTCTGTGAATGTTATGCTTCTGACACGGATATTTAAGCCTATATTACTTTTAGTGCTTTTAAACACTGACTATCTAATAATGGCTGATTTAATTATATATTTTAGATTATGCTTATTATATTTAGAGTCCTGTTTTTAACAAAATGATAAATGAATTGTAAATGAGTTTTTAGAATTGCTGCTTTAATTTTTGGGAATAATGAATGGAAAGTACTACTCTATCAACAGCCCTATTGTTCCAAAAATGGGCATTATTTCCTGCTAAGCAAGTTTGTACTTATCAATTACATTCTAAATTAGGGGATATTTGCATATGTTGATATGAACTCTTTGCTACTCTACCAACAGCCCTATTTTTCCAAAAATGGGCATTATTTCCTGCTATGCTGAATTGTACTTAATTAATTATATTTCTAATTAAGGGGCATTTATTTATGTTGATACGAACTTTTTGCACAAATTTGGATATCATTATGCTGCTAAACTCATGAATTATGTTATTATGCTGTTTGTCTTAATACTACATATGTTATGTTTGGAACGGGCATTTAGATGCCGATGTTAGCAAACTAATAATGTAGATGAACCTAACTTAATTTAATTAGCATGTTAATTGAATAATTGTAGATAAAGCATTAGTATAAAAGAAGTTGGTGGTTTTGAAAGAGTGTAACCTGATGAAGCGCAATCCTATTGCGTGAAAGCGCTTGTTCCTGTTTTTACTTTTGCCATTAAATGCTGTTTGACTCAATTCGTGGTGGTTTCAAGCAATTTCTTCACCATCCCAATTAAGATGAACCCTAGCCAAAGGTATTTGGAACGGGGTACCTCCAAATGCTCTGACTGGAGTGGACTGCCCAAGCAAGTACTGCTCTTCTCTAACCACTGTAGGGCTCACAGAGGCTGGGTCCCTTTTAGAAGTTAACTGTTTACCATCTACTAAGATAAGATATAAATGTTGGTGATAATTTGGCACCCCAGTTGTTTCCAAACAACTTACCACTACCAGTTTGTCATCCACACTTACTGGCTCCCAAACCTTCTGTTTTTCACCTTGCCTCAATGGACATTTGACTGCTATGTGGCCCCTATAGTTACACTTGAAACATCTAATCCATAACCATACACTTGGATTAGTAGTTTCCCCCATTATTGGTGTACTCTGTTGGGGTGGTTTAGACTGCCCCCCATAGGTTCCTTTATGTCCATGTGCAGTACTGGGAATTTCATTCCTATGCAGTGGTACTCTGCTTGCCAAGTATAGATCCTCTTTTCTTCCCAACTCCTCTGCAGAGTTGCACTCATGGTCTGCTAACCAGACTCTCATGTTATCAGACAAAGAACTGAGTGCTTGTTACCTCGCCAAAGGGTCTGCCCGTCCCTCAGCAGTTGTGACCTGATACCCACTTACCCATCTGTGAAAGTAAGTACTTAAGTCAGCAATATAATCAAGTACACTTTCATCAGCCTTGCGTCTATGTTCACAAAACTATTTTCTATAAGCTTCAGGTGTTAGTTTAAAACAATCTAGAAGACAGTTCTTAACTTTAACATAATTCAAACAATCTAAATCAGACAATTTTGACATGGCCTGAACAGCTTTACCATGGAGTAAGGTAGTCAGGAGCCGAACCCAGAGCTCATGGTCAGCATCATATTGTCTACATACCCTCTCAAAAATATGAATACAACTATCAAAAACATCCCCATCCCTGTACTGAGGAAAAAGTTTACTGACCTGTACAGCTTCTGGAGGTCCAGTTATTCCCTTCCCCATTACCTCCATGATCCTCTCGAAGGATAAGAAGCTCCACTTCATGCCAGTGCTGTTTCTCATTTTCCTCAGCTTCTAAACATCTGACCTCCAGTTCATGTAGTTGGGCTTCCAAGTGCAGTCGCTCTCTTCAGTCATTTCACTTCCAGTTCATGTTGACACCTTCTCCCTTTCCTCAGCTTCCAGGCATTGCATTTTCTCCCTTTCTTCAGCCTCTAGGCATCGCATTCTCTCCTTGGCCTCTAGGCACACTCTCTCTCTGCTGATTCCAGTTCAAGACGTTTGGCCTCCAGTTCCAATCTCCTTAACTCCAGACAGAATCTCAGGTCCTCTGAAGAAAATGTGGAATCTCTCATCTCAGCAAACTGCACATCACCAACTCTAAACTGGATATCCTCTGAATGGCTGGTCTGAGCTGTGTCTGCAACCAAGGCTGAAATCATTGCTTCCTTGGTCAGGTTGGCATGCACCAATCCTCTGGCTTCACACTCCTTAGCCAACTGGATCTTTGTCAGCTTGTTAAAATCTTCTGCTGACATCCTTGTCTGCTATCCTTGACTGACTAAAAAAATAAGTGCAACTGTGGTGGATTGAAATTCTGAATGTTTACCTCATGGCTGTAGAGAGTGTACACCTTAATGACAACTACCCACAGGCTACTGGAATCCAATTAAAAATCCCACACTGCAGTCACCAATTAAATGTGACATCCAGCCAATATCCCACTAGACTGCCAACAATTGATGTGACATAAATTACTGTCTTGGGTTAGTAACTAAGGAGCTTCAATCCTCACTACTGACTCCAGTGTGAGACTGTCACTTAAACAGGAGTAATATTCCACAATTGTCCCCCTAAGAGCACATCAGAAACATGCTCAATAATCTGGGACTGGACTGTACACTTCAGTCCACCCCTAATGTAACTCCTTTTTTCATACTTCAGAGCAATGTGTCCCAGTTTAAGACCTCTGATACACTCACACTCAAAGTAAATGTAAATCTCACACATCCAAACACTTCTAGGAAAGCCTGACACAGATTTCCAGCTGTGTCCCTTCCCCCAAAATAATATGGTAATGCTGCCACCAATCAGAATGTCTCCTTGCCCTTCTAAAGGGGCATCCAGTTATGAAAATTAAATATCAAAATAAATGATAGCTATGACCAGAAGTGGCAGGGGCTTCTATGTGGCCTGGGGAGTATCAAACAGATATAAACACTCTCTAATCTCTAAAGACAAACACTGATTTCCAGCCACAATGCAAAGTAATGAAAAGCATTTAACAATAAGTAAAATGATTACAGTAATGTAAATCAATAGCTTTCAATAAACACCAGAATTCAATCAACAGAAATGTAAAATTAAACTGTAGGATAAAAATCCATAATTCTAGAAAAACTCTATCTGAATAACTAAACTTGCCTAATCTAACTAGTGAATGCTGTCCCTGATCTAATCTTACACATAACAACAAGGCAAAGGCAGGCTTACAGTTTTTGGTGAATTCTCTTTTCTTCAAGTGTCACTGCACAGCAGTGTAACTGACTGCAACTCTTCACAAACTGCTCAGCACTTGACTAACTGCACAGCTTAACAGTCTCAACTGTCTTATTTAAAAAAATAACAGTCGGCTCTTTGAAAAAAAGTTATTTTTCCTGCAAATCAGCTGTTCAAATAATCACCTAGCAACCAGGAACATTCTAGTGACATCACCTACTGTTCAGCTGATTCTCCACAGTACTTTAGAATCTCCCTCTCAAACATGTGCAATTAGAAGTGTATCAAAACACTGTCAGACTCCCCAAGCCCTCCATGCAAACAAGGAGACACTCAACCTTTCAAAACCTATACATATTTTCACAATTAGGCATGCTGGCATACAATGCAAGTTAATCTGAGAGTACACACAAATCTCCTGCTAGACATGCCAACACAGATGATAGTGTTTTCATTTTCTTCACAATGGGGACATGATAAAATGAAGTATTTAAGAGTATGGATTAAAAATGATTCTGGTGTGTCTGCTAAGGATATAAGGGAAGAGACTAAACAAAAAATAATACAAAAACTGAGAAAATTGAAGCTCTGTTATATGGATAACCATAGTAAGATACAAGCAGTTAAAATGTTTTAGTCCCTTTTGTCTTATACACATGTCAGCATATCTTTATCAACCAGAAGAGAAGTTGTGGATAGCAATTAATAAAGAGCTGAAGGATTTTATCTGGGAGGGAAAGATGGCAAGAGCCAAGTGGAATAAGCTGATTCGTCCAATAGAACAAAGTTCATAGGTTTATAGGTAGGTACTAGGCTGTTGTCCCTAGGGCCTATACAAGCCTAGCCAAGAAGGTACCCTGGCTTTCGCCACCCAAGAAAATTATTTTCCTGTGTCCCTGTCAAGCAGAGCCACAGAAGTAATCCCTGGAGTGAATTTCCTATCACCCATCCAATCATCACGATTTTTCTTGAAGAGTGCTAATGAGGAGCTTTGTTTGACATAGATAGGTAGTCTGTTCCAGAGTATGGGAAGTCTCCGAGACAAAACTCTATCCCTCCAGCATGTTTTGTTTATTGTGGAGACAAGGTTTATGTCCCTAGAGCGTGTAGCTCAGAGGGAATCAGATTTCTTTAAGTGGAGCATGTCCAACAGCTCTGGGCTTGACATAGCTTTGTATATTAGGCGGAGATCGCCTCTGAGAAGGCGATATGCGACCGAGTAAAGCTGGAGTTTTTTGAGACGGTATGCGTAGGACATCTCTTTGAGGCCAGTAATCCTCTTTGTGAGGTATTTCTGCAGCCTTTCCAGTTGTTGTAGATGTCTTGTGAGGTACATACCAAAAGGAGAGTTGTACTCTATAATGGGTCTAATGAGTGATGAGTAGAGGGGAACAATGACCTCTTTTTTTCTGAATGAGAAACCTTTTGTGATGAGGTGTACCATGTAGAAGGATTTCCTGACCACTGTGGTGATGTGATTATCAAAGGAGAGACTACTGTCCACCTGTGTTCCAACATCTTTTATCACACTTTTAGTGTTAAGTAGACTACCGCCTATGTGGTAGTTCATGGGTACAGAGTTTTACCAAAGGAGATGACAATGCACTTTTTGGCACTGAGCTTCAGGCCATGGCTTTGGCACCAGGCATCTGTCTCAGTGAGGCCATTTTGTAGGATGTCCACATCGTTAGGACACTTGAACTTAGTTAGCCAAAGACCTTCTGTGTTAGCCTGTACTTCAGAGACGTAGATACCAAACAGGAGAGGACCCAGGACTGAACCCTGTGGTACTCCACTTGTCACTGGTCTGAAGTCTGATTTGGAGTCTGCTACTTTCACAGTGTGGGTTCTGTCAGTAAGCCAGTTGGCATCCCATCTTGTGACATAGGGATTTATACCTAGTTTAGTGAGTTTATCTATAATTCCAGAATGGGGGGATGGTGTTGAAAGCCTTGGCGAGATCTAGATAGGCTGTGTGAACCACCTTACCCTCATCTATGGCTTTGGTGACTGCTTCAAAGAAGTCAGGTTTAGGAGACATGATCTGCCTTTTACAAACCCGAACTGTGTGGGGGTCCAGTGTTTGGAGATCTCCAATATCTTTGTTTATGAGTTCCATGATGATACGTTCCATGGCCTTGCAGACCAGGCTCATCAGGCTAATGGGGTGGTACTTCCCGGGGTCTGTCGTGGCTCCCCCTTTGTGGAGTGGGATAACTGTCATGGTGCACCATTCAATGGGTACAATGCCTGAGGTGAGGCTATGACTGAACATGGTACTCAGGCGGGGTGCCAGTTCACTCTGTAGTTTGTGTAGAAGGCAGCCTGGGATGTTGTCAGGTCCCATGGATGCTGTGTTCTTGGCTTTGGAGAGTGAGGTTTTTACCTGTGCAGCCATGATTACAGAAACTTTGCATTCTGCTGGTGTAGAGGTGGGCCCTTTAGGGGGTGAGAGGGGGGTAAAGTTAGCACTGAACCTATCTGCCAGGATGTTGACAATATCAGTTGGTTCTGTATATTTAGTGCCATTGTGCTGTAACTCAGAACAGATCTGAGTGTTGCAATTGAGATTCTTGACATAGCTATAGAATGCTTTGTGGTTGTCTTTAGAATCAGTGGCAATTTTGTTTTCATAACTAGCTTTGGATGATTTTATGAGGGATCTCAGCTTTTTACTGAGACTGATCAGGGAGTTCCTCCAATCATGGGATTTTACTCTTTTTTGCAACAGCTTCTTTCTTTTGTTGTAGAGTTTGTTTATGGCAGAAGACCACCAGATTGGCTTCCTTTTTTGGAGGATATCATCTTGGTTCTGTTAGGGATAGCATGATCCATGCACTCGTGTAAGTTTCATAGTTTCATAGTTTAGTACTAGGCTATCTGCCCTGGGGCATTTGTAAGCCTAGCCATAGTGATGTGGCTTTCGCCACCCCATAAAATGGTACAAAATGCACAGAATAGATTTAGAATACTGTGCCTCTGTCTAGTAGTGACACAGTGAAGGTCCCCTTATATAATACAATTAGTTTACTGTGCCCCTGTCTAGTAGTGACACAGATGTGACCCCTAGGGTAAACTTACGATCTCCCATCCACTCATCAAGATTTCTCTTGAAGAGAGTCAGTGAGGGGCTCTGCCTGACATGAACTGGGATCTTGTTCCAGAGCATGGGAAGCCTCTGGGTTATGAATCTATCCCTCCAGCATGTCCTATTCATATTTGTGCCGAGGTTTAAGTCTTTAGCTCTCATGGTTCTGATGGACTTGGATTTTTTTTTGAGGTGGAGCATGTCCATCAGTTCCTGATTGGACATGGCCTTGTACGTCAGGCAGAGATCACCTCTGAGCAGGCGGTATGCTACTGAATAGAGCTGGAGTTTCTTTAGTCTGGCAGAATAAGACATATGTTGGAGACCCTTGATCCTCTTGGTGAGGTACTTTTGTGGTCTCTCCAGCTGTTGCAAATGCTGTGTGAGGTACATACCAAATGGGGCATTGTACTCAATCATGGGTCTGATGAGGGAGGAGTATAGGGGTACAATGACATCCTTGGATCTGGATGTGAATCCCTTCATGATAAGGTGTGCAAGGTAGAATGTTTTTCTAACCACTTTGGCAACATGGATGTCAGGGTTGGGAGGGTGGCCTAATGGTTAAGGTGTTTGCCTTACAAACACAAGGTGCAGGGTTTGAGTCTCACAAGGGATACTTGGCTAGGCTTCAAATGGCTCACAAGGGCAGTTAGCTTAGTACTAATCATGAACTATCATAAATGAGAGGTCGCTGTCGACTTGGGTCCCTAGGTCTCCGATTACTTTTTTCGTACTCAGTGGGTTGCTGTCTATGTGATAATTTGTGGGTACTTTGTTTTTCCCAAAGGGGATGACTATACATTTTTCTGCATTTAGTTTAAGGCCATGACTCCAGCACCAGTTGTCCGTTTCTGTGAGGCCTTTTTGTAGGATGTATGTGTCCTCTGGTGTATCGACTATGGTGCCTAGTTTGCAGTCATCTGCGAACTTTGTCAGCCACAACCCTCCCATGTTTGCTTTAACATCTGAGAAATAAATGCCGAACAAGAGGGGTCCCAGGACAGATCCCTGTGGGACACCACTTGTGACTGGCTTTGTGTCTGACATTGCTCCAGCGATTTTAACTTTATAGGTTCTGTCCTTTAGCCAGTTTGCAACCCATCTAGTGACATAAGGGTTTACATTTAAGCTGTTGAGCTTATCTATGATGCCTGAGTGGGGTATTGTGTCGAAGGCCTTAGCCAAGTCCAGGTAGGCTGTATGGACTGCTTTGCCCTCATCAGTGGCTCTAGTGACTGTTTCGAAAATGTCAACCAGGTTCAAAAGGCAGGATCTGCCCTTTACAAAGCCGAACTGGGTGGGGTCAAGTGTCTGTAGGTCCCCAATGTCTCTGTTTATGAGTTCCATAATGATTCTTTCCATAACTTTGCAGACCAGGCTGGGGCAGTAGTTCCCAGGGTCTGTAGAGGTACCCCCTTTGTGGAGTGGGACCACTGTTGCTGTACGCCAGTGTTCAGGTACATATCCTGTAGTAAGGCTAAGGTTAAATAGCATTTTTATGTGCGGGTTTAGCTCCTCTTGGAGTTCACGTAGCACGCAACCCGGGATACCGTCAGGTCCCATTGATGCTGTGTTTTTAGCTTTGCTGAGAGCGGCTCTCACCTGGACATCTGAGATGACAGGGAGATTACATTCAGCTGGGATAAGTATTTCTTCTTTTGGGGGTGAGGGAGGGGAGAAATTTGCACTGAACCTGTCAGCCAGAATGTTGGCAATATCTGTGGGTTCAGTTTATTTTTTGTTGTTGTGAACTAACTCTGAGCATATCTGAGGGTTTCCGCCCAGGTTTCTAACATAGCTGAAGAAGGCTTTGTGGTTATCTTTAGTGTCCTTAGCGATTTTTCTCTCAAAGTTGGCCTTGGATGTTTTTATGAGAGAATGTAGTTTTCTGCTAGTGTTGATCAGAGATGTCTTCCCTTTATGGGATTTTGCTCTGTCGTGCAGTAGCTTCCTTCTTTTGTTATACAATTTGTTAATGGCTGAGGTCCACCAGACAGGATGCTTGCCTTTGGTGGAGAGGGACTTGGATTTATTTGGGATTGCATGATCCATGCATTCTTGGAGATGTCGATAGAAAGCATTTGTGAAGGATTCAGCATTGTGGGATGTGGTATCCACTGGCCCAGTGGGCTTAAAGGATACCATCTCAGTCTTAAGAAGAGTGAAGTCTGCTTTTGAGAAGTTTTTCACTGTGGTCTTTTGTGCTGGGGGTGGAGGTGGGATATGCATATCCAGGGTGATTAGTTTGTGGTCAGATCTCACTAGTGAGGGGTATACCTCCGGTGTGGAGCATTTTGTCCCCATGTTTGTGATGATCAGGTCTAGTATATTATCTCCCCTAGTGGGAGAGGTGACTAGTTGTTCCAGTGCATTTGAATTTATGAATTCCAGGAACCTTTGGTCTAGGGTGTTAGGGCTAGAATAACGTACCCAATCTATGTTAGGGTAGTTGAAGTCTCCCAGTATGATGGTATTTTGTGATACATTCATATCCTCCAATGTCTTCAGGAAGGCTGAGTGGGGTTCCTGAGATTGGGAGGGTGGTCTGTAACATGCTACCAGTTGTATAGCAGTTTTGCCTATAGTTAGTTGCACCTGTATGGTCTCCGATGCTTTATGTGTTGCTACTAACCTGGAGGTGTGGGTGTCCTTGATGAATATGGACACTCCCCCTCCCTTTATGGTTCGGCCCGGGTTTTGGGGCCGAAAAGCATGATATGAGGTATAGCCTGGTAGTGCTGGGGTGCTCTCAGGAGGCTTGAACCAGGTTTCAGTTACTGCACAGACGTCGATGTTCTTCATACTGAGGAGTGCATTGAGTGCCTGCATCTTGAGATTTAGACTTCTGGCATTGAGCAGCATTACCCTTAGTTTTTTTCCATTTTTGTTTTCTAAGGAGGTGGGTTTGTCTTTTGAGCCTTGCCTAAAAAAGGCACTATGGGGGTGGCAAGAGCCTTAGCCAATATCCGGAAGCCCAGTGGTGACAGGTGCAAGCCATCCCTTGCGAAGCAGCGTGGCTTGTCCAACATGTCATCCCAGACAGACAGACATTGGATCCCCTTAGAATGACACCAGTACTTAAGCAATTATTAAAGCTGATCATCTTGTCTTTGTATTGTGGCATCATTCTTGGTGAGGGCAAGATGCTGCTCAGGGTCAGGGTCATACCAGCCTGGGCTACATAATCAGAGAGCTCCTCTATGTCTCTTTTCATGTAGTCCAGGGAGGTACGTCTCAGGTCATTCACGCCAGCATGGACAATGATGGAGTCATATTTGTACTTGCTTTGGAGTGACCTGAGTGCTTGTGTTATGTGGCGGATCCTAGCTCCCGATAGGCAGCTCACAGTCACCCTCTCCTTGTTCAGCCTGGTAAGTGGGACATCAGTGTGTCTGACTATAGAGTCACATATTACTAGTGTATCAGGCATGGTGTTTGGCCTTAAGGGCTGTGATTGACTGACACACTGATTTATTGAAGTATGTGTTACATGTGTTTTGTTTTGAGGTGGTGGATTTTTGGATGTCTGCTTTGGGAGCCTCTGTTGTTTTGGTAAGTTTTTTATTAGAGCCTCCGAGTATGTCTTTGTGTTTTTATGTGTTTGGTTTGCAGTTGTGCTTATAAAATGCATTTATGTAGGATTCAGCAGTTGTACCTTTATTTTCCATCTGCATGGGTGTTGTGAAGTTTGCCACTTCTGTCTTCAGAAGCATGAAGTTGGCTTTGGAGAACTTTTTTACGATTGTTTTCCTAATGGGAGGTGGGAGCGGGATGTAGATGTCTAGGGTGATTAGCTTGTGGTTGGATCTTACCAATGAGGAATTGACCTCTGGTGTGGAACACCGGTCGTCCATGTTGGTGATGACCAGGTCTAGGATACTGCTGCCCCTGGTGGGGATGTGGATAAGTTGATCCAAGGCATTGGAATTGATGAATTCCAGAAAACGTTGAGCAAAAGAGTTGGTACATGAGTAGTTTTCCCAGTTAATGGTGGTGTAGTTGAAATCACCCATTATTAGGGTGTTGGGTTGTACCCTAATATTTTCCAGTGTATCAAGAAAAGAGGAGTGGGAATCCTGGGGCATGGTGAGGGGTCTGTAGCAAGCTACAATCTGGATTGCGGTCTTGCCCAGAGTTAGTTGAACTTGGATAATCTCGGATGCATTATGCTGAGCAACTAGCTTGGAGGTGAGGATATCCTTAATGAATATGGACACGCCTCCACCTTTAGTGTTTTGGTCCGGGTTAGGTGGCCGAAATGTGTGGTATGAATTATAGCCTGGTAATGCAGGGGTGCTCTCTGGAGCTTTGAACCAGGTCTCTGTCACTGCACAGATGTTGATGTTCTCCATTTTAAGGAGTGCCTCGAGTGGGTGCATTTTGATGTTTAGACTTCTAGCATTGAGTAGCATTACCCTCAGATTTTGCTTGCTTGTACCTGTTATGGTGTTGAATTTGTCATTTGAACCTTGCCTAAAAAAGGCACTATAGGGGTGGCAAGAGCCTTTGCCAGAATCTGGAATCCCAAGGATGACAGGTGCAGGCCATCTCTGGCAAAGCAATGTTGTCTGTCGATCATGTCATCCCAGGCAGACAGATACTGGATTCCCTTAGAATGACACCAGAAGCTTAGCCAATTGTTGAAGTCAATCATTTTGTCCTTGTACTGTGGTATCATTCTGGGTGATGGCAGGATGCTACTCAGAGCTAGAGACATACCAGGCTGGTCTACAAGATCGGAGAGCTCCTCCATGTCTCTTTTCATGTAGTCCAGGGAGGAACGTCTCAGGTCATTCACACCAACATGGACAATGACAGAGTCATATTTGTACTTGTTGTGGAGTGACCTGAGTGCATGTGTTTTGTGGCGGATCCTGGCACCCGACAGGCAGCTGACAGTAACTGTCTCGTTGTTTAGCCTGATGAGTGGAACATCAGTGTGTCTGACTATAGAGTCACCTCTGACTAGAGTGTTGGGTACTTTATGCCTTATGGGCTGTAGTTGAGTGGCACACTGAGTATGTGGGCTATGTGTCATTTGGTTTGTGTTGGGGGGTGGAGGTTGCTTGCATTTCTGCTTTGGAGGTCTTGGTTGTTTGGGCAGATTTTTATTGAGAGCCACCATGAATGTAGCCATGTGTTTTGTGCTTCTGTGTGTGTTTTGGTGGTGTAGGTTTTGAGGGACTATGTGATGAGTGTGGTGTGGTGCAAGTGTTTACCTTCTCCTCTTGACTGTCTAGTCCAGTCTTTGGTGAAGAGAGCTTTGCTTCCAGTTTGGCTATATAAGTGCATCGCTCACAGGTCATAGTGTTGGGTGGTAGGAGGACATGGTTGTCTGTGTACATGAGGTAATTGCTGCATTGCCCCAAGATACCCAGATTCATCAGGTAGACAGGAGAAAACACCGGGAGCTGACCTTTAGACATGCCTGGATAGGTGCTTATTTATGGGTTGGGATTACCCAATTTGAAGGGGTATTTCAGAGTAACACAGTTAAGGCTCCTATACATAGCACAAGCTTAAAATTATAATTCAAAGTGGAAAGGGATGATGATGAAATGGGGGGGCTCAAGTAACAAGGACAGACTGGGATTTTGAATGCAGACCTTTAAGGGGAATAACAATAATTATATAAAATATATTCATAAAGTAACAGAAAGTATTCTCTAAGAACTAAGCCAATATGGAAATGGAGAAAGGAGATTCTGCCAATAGGGATTCCTACAATTAGGGATACAGACAATAGCCAAGAGGGGGCTGGAATTCGTTGGAGAAAACTGGCAAAGGAACCAAGATATTGTGAGCAAATAACTAGAGAAGGAAAGGTAATAGAATGGGAAGAAACCAATAATTTATTTGGACTGCAGGTTAGAGATTAGCTTCCCTATCAAGGATTGAAATCAGAGTGTAGGCAAAGAGAAAGAAATAGGGGGTCCTAAACGAGAGACTAGCACTGGTAGAGTTTTTAGTAGAATCTAAAACAGAAGCTGTCATTACAAAAAGGAATAATTAGTAGAGCATACAAAATATTGCGTAATAACTATAAGAATCAATCAGAGGAGGTTAGAATAGATTGGGAAGAGAGATCGGACAATCAATTTACAAAGAAACAATGGGGGATATACGTATGTCTCCCAAATATGCAACAAAGTCTAGAAGATTTAGGATCTTTGCTCGGAAGTGTTTACATAGGTATTTTATACCCTAAGTAGACTCTAAAGAATTTTTACTTAGGTAGACAGCAAATGTTGGAGGTGTGATGGGAAAGAAACAGGTAACTGGAAACATATTTTCTGGGAGTGTAATGAACTGGCAGACTTTAAAGATTCCCTGCAGACTGCTTCATCAGACATATGGGGTGAGCAAATTGGTGTAACTAAGGAAATTACTTTTTTGAGCTATGATACAGAATCAGTATTACCTAGACATGGTAAGGCCTTGCTGAGTCTAATTATGGTGGCTGCCAAAAAAGCAACTACTAGAAAATGGATATCAAAGTCTAAACAAACTTTACTAGAAATGGTGAGTATAGTAACAGAGATAAAACAACTGAAATTGGGATCTTTAGAAAAGGGTAGGAGCAAATTACATAGGACGAATGAGAATTGTGTGAACAATACATGCAGAGGAGGAATGAGGTTTAAAAGAAGGCAGGATTTGAATGAACTATGTAATGTTTGACAATAACTGGATAGATTATAAGTGATGTATAATGTTTGCAACTACAATTGTGTCAGCATGGTTTGTAATGTATAATGTTTGCAACTAGAATTGTGTCAGGATGGTTTGTTTTAATTTATATAAATGTCAGATTGCCTATGTCATATGTGATAATTTAATAAAGATGTTTCTTGTGTAAAAAAAAAAACAGATTCCTCCGAAACAAAATTTTCTGTGGCTACTTGAGATGTTTGCATATTGTTTTACCTGGCTCATTTTACCTGCTAGAGCTCCCTTCTTTTTGTCAAAAATTATAGCAAGTGCAACCTCACTTGAACCTTCCCAGAGAGGTACAATAAATAAATCATAAAGATGCAAACCAGTTTCATTGAGGAATATCTTTATCAGTATGAAATAATAAATATTAAACCATTGTAATCACATGACTGAAAATGACAAATCATTATAAAGCATAACTGTTACAGAGCACATCGGTTGTGCTGATAAAGGGAGGTATTGTGGTATTGGACAAAGGAGATTATGAAATAAAAACTTACAGTTTGAAAACTGTAGGTTTTATTCCAAAATTATTTTGAATCTCACTATTTCTTTCAAAGTTAAAATAAATGTATTTTTGAAACAGTCTTGTGAAACAGGGATCATTAATGATGCCTTTATGTTTGAGCTGATGATGTCTGATATTGCCCCCTGATATTTTGCATTCTTCTGAAGATCTACAAAAGAGTTGATGATCTACAGGGATCATTAATGATGCCTTCATGTTTGAACTGATGATGTCTGATATTGCCCCCCAATATTTTTGCATTCTTCGGAAGATCTACAAGAGAGTTGATGATCCTCCAGTCATACCAGTTGTTTCATGGAGAGTCTGTCTTAAAAAACACAGTCTGACCTTAGGAATCATGTTTCTCTCCCCGGTGGAAGTTGTAAGATCCAGACTCAAGGATTCTATTCAATCTCTACAACTAATTGATGATTTACAAATAGATATCCATCGGCATCTGTGGACTTGAAGGTCAAATCCATGCATTCTAACATTTCTTATTTTACAAGGTTGGATGATTTAGCATAATGTTTAGATATGGCATATCTACACAATATAAGTTTCAAAACATGTTTTCATAAAGCTGATTAGGCGTTTATTGACATTTTTTTAATTTTGCTGGTTGTTGCCTATTTTGAACTTGAAGGAGCAACCAACTGCCTCTTTTCCACATGTTTATGCAAATCCATTTATAGTGTACTTAGATGAAGAAGTGATTTATGATTTTAGCCACAATCTGCTTTTTTACCATCCATAAACAAATACCATAGATACCTGAATGATTGCTGGTTAATATGAAAATCTCAGTACTCCAGAACTGGTAGAATTTACCTTAATGATAACACATGTGGCATGAATTTTACCCTTAAACATTAGTTTTTTACAACTGATTTCTTATGTGTCTAAGTCAGTAAAACTTTAGATAGGTCAGTTGTCATTTCTTTGTATAGAAAACCTTTTAGTAAGAATCCATTTATCTATAACAGCAGTTTCTAACTGTGACAAACCATTACAAATATTCATAAAATCACAGTTTCTGAGAATCAGATGAATTTGTTCTTTTGATATAGATTATAATATTTTTAGTGAATTGGCACATTGTTTTATCTGTACAGGTTATTCTAACTATGTTGTTAAGCATAATGAACAGCTATGATTAGTTCACAAGATGTCTTACTGGCATACAGAACTTCCTATCAATCAGAATTTTGCCTTAGGTTTTATCGCTTATGGTGCTAAAATATACACAAAAATCAGGATCTCATTTACAAATTTTGGTATATACCACAGTCACACATAAAGGGCTAGCTACTCAGCAGCATAAAAATTGGTTCTATGTAATTTGTTCACATTGACTAATGTTGGTGTGAAACCCCAACCTATGTAAAAATGGGAAAAAGGGGGTTGATGATGATGACCATCTGTGAAATTATTTACAAGAAAGGAAAAACTTAAGATTTGTATTTTAATTCTTTTAATAGAGACATGCTAGGTAAACCAGTACAATGTAATTTAAATGGGCAGAGATCCAGTCGTTATTCTGCAAACAAGTAATTAAATGCCAGAGCTTTTGTTTCATTGATAAATCTGTCATATCTTTGATAAGATGCTGAAGCCAGTGAGTCATATACTTCGTTACCTGTTTATGTGATACATTTTATGTAACTAAAATATCCAGAATGTTTACACTTTTGATCTCTGAACAATCTAGTGATACATGGTATATACTTTAAACTACCATGAAGTTGTGGCTTTAATTACAGGTATTGATAAAGTTTGTGTTCAAAATCCAGATAAAATGGGGGTTGGCGAGGTAGTCTGGATTGCACAGAGAAACTCTGGACAGTTAATTTGGGGGCATTGTTTACCCCAACTTAAACAAATATTTTAAATGTATTTAATGATTTGTCAAGTACTTAGGTATACTTTAGCAATATAGAATGTATTACAGTTTGCATTTTTTTAATTATGTATATTATTTCTAATTTTTTAGTAATTATCATTAGAAATATTTTTATAAACATTCTGCTTTAATGTGTAGTTTCAGACAGTACTGATGTAAAAAAAATTGTGATTTAAGTTTGATTTTTTTTTGTTACCTAACCGAATTACATTTATTTCTACAAACATGTTTTTCACTAATATATTTATACACATTCTGAATATGATGCAAGTTCTGTAATTTATGTGTTCTGGTATAATTATTTTTTAAACTGATTTGTCAGTTTCAATCATGTTATTATGTTGGTATACTGTTTAAGAGTATAGTTTACAATCTGCCCTTATTTGCACTGATGTCGGCATTCCTCATTGAAACTAATTTGCAGTCAGCTTTATGATTTCTTTATTATACCTCTCTATGAAAATTCCGGTGAGGTTGGACTTGCTATAATTTTTGAACTATGGATGTCAACTGATATAAGTTGTTTTTTTTGGTGAAGTGCTACAGCCTTTCCATTTTACTTTCATTTTTATGGTAATGCCACATATAACTATATCCACTTCTGTACCTCTCTGGGAATGTTACAATGGGTTAGACCTGTAATTTTTTTTGAACCATAGTTGTTGATTAATAAATATTTTTTTAGGCAAAATGGTAGAGTTTTCTGCTTTATACGACTTTTGCCAAACTTGCACTTGCAAAAGAAAAATAAGTGTTTCCATTTTGCTGCTCCTTTTTGGCTTTGATCACCATAAAATACTCAGAAATATATATATATATATATATATATATATATATATATATATATATATATATATATATATATATATATAAATTAACAAACAGATGAATTCCAGAAAACAATTATCCATTTCAAACAATGTTAAAACACACAGCTGGGTCACAAAGAACAATTTCTGTTTCTATACAATGAAGGAACTCTTTCATTTCAAATTATTTTGAAGGTTTCTCCTCATAAAATCATAGACCTTTAGATAGGTAGGTAGGTAGCTAGAGCGATAGAAATATAGATGTGTGTTTGTGTACACATTTGCTCACATATATACACACATTTTATATGTGTACGTGTGTGTGTGTTTTTATATATGTCTAGCTATCTCTCTCTATATATAAATATGTGTGTGTGTGTGTGTGTGTGTGTGTGTGTGTGTGTGTGTGTGTGTGTGTGTGTGTGTATGGATGTGGGTACTATTGAATAGGTCAAGTGAATGTTAGGTCAACAGCAGCATAGTTGATTGCATATGGTTCACCAGGCGGTTGATCAACAGGTGTGTGAGATCACACAAATCCAAAGGTTGGGAAATTTGCTCTTACCACGTGTTTGTGCAATCTCAGTGTTAATATATATAATTAGCAGGGAGTGTGATAGATTTTGCATGTACTAAGACTGTTGCTCAGCACATATGTACTGTTGATTACACTGTTTTGAACCTTTTGCAGTCTACAACGCTGCAGTCAACCTTGGGTGTTTTAGATTATATGCAGTACACCTATATATGTATTTTTTTCAAGCTGACCTATCACATGTCACATGCATGCCTTACTGCTTAATGAATAAGCTGGACATAGCTCTGAAGAGGTGATACGTTTTAAGAACATTTGTCCATTCTTCTGGTAATACAAATTATTTAAAAACCTAATAAATCTACTTCAGAAGTATAAGTGATGCTGTCTACAAATTGTGCTGTCCAGGTAAAATGCAAGAAAGCTGAATCATCCAAAGCTAATTAGCAGTAGGAAAAAGCACTTATTGTGAAGACTGTAAAAAACGGACCACTACTTTGTAGCCTGTGCATTAAACTTCCAAAGTTGGAAAAACCTACTGCCAGAAACAATTTTTGTTCTAATTCTAAATTTATTATCTCTTGCAAATTCAATATGAATTAGCTCATATGCTCTAATTATCCATAACAGAGATGTCTAGGATCAGGTCAAATAACAACTAGTGCAAAATGCCACACTGTGGTATAAATCAATAAACAAGCTGGGGTTACTCTTTATAAAATGTGAAAATGGAACCATGTATTTCAGGATTATGGCCACAATAAATTGTGAGATTAATTTATTTTATTGTGTGATATGATGTCATTCAAAGAATATCAAAAGTGTTTTTATGAGACTATACAGGAAAACATATTAATGAATGCACAGGCATATGTGAACAGGAAGGAAAGAAAGAAGGAACTCCATTTCCCTCGTGACCAAAGACTTGTGCCGTAAATGCGTCATTTGGCAGTGCTATATGTGTTAGGTTGAACACAATCCACATTCTGAAATGCTTCACATCTGTGCCTTTTTTAAGGCACTGCATGTTTCATACTTGAGTAGTTTGATTAAATTAGTAAAAGAATTTGTCATTTTATAATATATTTTAAGAATATATGTCAGTGTGTGAGAGAGTATTTGATCATACATACATATGCACAATTAATAAAAACATGAACTTGACAAGCTATACTTGCTAAAAGGGATTAACAAGTCATGAATAACACGCTTTAAACATTTTAAACAACTAAATATATGAGAGTATATTAAATTGTACTTGTATATAAAATATGTAGATGGCATTTAGAAGGAGCCTGTCTCCCTGGGACACTGCTGAAAATGGGCTTTGTCCAGTCAGACTATCCCGGTCAACAAAGACAAATAAATAAATAAAATAGTTTTAAAAGCAATAATATATTCTACTTGCACTTACAGTTAAAAATCATACATGTACATCATTTTGCTACTTAGAAAAAGGGTTAAATAAACATTCTTCTCTTTACCTTTTTTGAGAATTTAAATATATAGTAAGCAAGCAGAAATGAAAGAGGAATAAAGGAAAATTAAACTATAGAATCAAACATTCTTAAAACACGTAAGAGAAAAAAAAAGGAAAACTAAAGTAGCATCAAATGTTCTTAAAATGTTATCACCTTTTCAGAATATCTCCTAATCATTCCCTTAAGTAGTACAGCATTGTATGTTTGCATGTGTGTGACAGGCTTGACTGTTAGACTGAAACTGAATGCTTCTGCCAGCCAGGAAGGGCACATTTTCATGCTGATGCATACACACACACACACACACCCACACACACACACATATATATATATATATATATATATATATATATATATATATATATATATACATACACACACACACACACATATATACATATATATATATATATATATATATATATATATATATATATATATACACACACACACACACGCACACGCACACACACACACACACATATATATATATATATATATATATATATATATATATATATACATACACACACACACACACACACACACACACACACACACACACACACACACACACACACACACACACACAAACACACATGCATATTCTGTGTGTGTGTGTGTGTGTGTGTGTGTGTGTGTGTGTGTGTGTATGTGTGTGTGTGTATTCTTTGTTCACATAGTAAATTCCTTTAAGCCAAATGTTCCATTATACTTGTGACTCAGGGGAAAGCTTCACATGTCAAATCAAAGGATTGTTTTTAGGGCAGGTAAGTAACCTAAGCAGTATGTATTTAGGAGATGGCAGGAAACCCAGATAGAGGAAGAATATGTAGATGTCTTCCAGACAGCAAATACATGCCAGAATTGAATACCAGATCCTAAAACCAAACGGCAGCAGTCCCTATCAATTAACTAATTAGTGGTACAGTATAATAATCAGATTGATGTGTTCCAATAAAATGTCTGTGCTTATATTTTGTAATAGTGTTGCCACTATGCATTTGCAGAAGCTGGTCTTACTCAGGATTCAGCATCCTTTCTACTCAATGTATAATTTAATACATACTGAAGGAGAACAGCTTATATAAATCATGAATATTAAAGCATTCCTGATAGGTACAGCTCTAAAGACCTTTGCTAGTTTTGGGCATGGCTAACCTGTACTGAAATATCCTTTGGCACTACACAGGTCAAACTGACTTCAATGCTGAAGTATCACAGGAACCTGCATATATCCGATGATGCTCTGCAGTGTGGTGTTTATATATATTTTTGTAGACATATAAGTGAGATACCACAGGCAAATATCCATTTTAATGCAGTCAAGTTTTATAACATGCAACTTCTGAATAACAAGTGAAAATGTTAGGAAAAAGTCAAACTAGAATATCTCACAACCTTTCTAGCTATACAAGTTCAACTAAGACAGTATCAGAATATTCTTCTGACACTGAAATCATGGCACGTGAACTTCTGAACATTTTCTTCAGACTTAAACACTACTACCAGGTGTTCTTCCTCACATGACATTCCTCACCCCACCCCCAGTCAAGAACTGTGTGTGTCTCTTCCACAGATGTAACAAAGCTGCAACTAATGCTATTGAAAATGTAACATTTCCTCAATATGCTCCTTAATGTATGTCCCAACTTAGAAATGTCAGGGCTTGTAGTTAGCTTGACAAATAACCAGTTGTCATGGAAAACGTTTGCTTGACTTGTGTTACAGCAAGTCTTTCTCTGCTTCTAGGTCTTGAACTCATGTATACACCTGCAGTTTAAGTACTGACTCAGCCCATTGAATATTATCCTGAAAATTCATTCCACACTGATCTGCACAGCTAACTACTTCAGGCCTAATTTTTACTATACTGTGTTCTCTGTTGCTAACTTGCTGGAGTGTCAATCTGTTACCATGTCATAGATAACTGCTCTTACTGTTTCTTGTAATACTCATCCAGTGTTAGAAAGACTAACAGGTCTGTTATATGCACAGCCTTTTCAACAGGCAGCTGTACTAAGCTGCAGGACAGAAGTAATTCTTTAATATAATTCACAAAGCAAACAGGAATTGCCAGCCTACTTACAACAAACTTTTCTTGGCACCCTACCTTAGATGAAAGTACAAGAGACCTAATTGCAAATGATTGCAACATCATTAATGTTCATACTGTTTAGCAGCCAGAGTTGTGTACCACAGGGTTTTTGTACATATCCGCACTTCCATTCAAGAAGCATGGTACAAATGTACTATAATCCCACAGAATGTGTGTACAACTGTATGAGCTGTCTTTCGAGTTACTAGAGTTACATAAACTCTTTGCTTTATCCTCCATGACTCCTGTAGAAGTTCTTGCTGCCTGAGGACATATCTGTAGATCACACCCATTCACCACTGCCATGCTCTTCAAATTAACCTTTTGTTCTCTATCTCAGCAGACATGATCTAGTTGATCCTTTGGCTATGCAGATGAGAAATACCTGAAACGGTAGCTAAAAAAGTCCAGATCACAGTTCCCTTCCTTGATCCCTTTGATTGTTTTGGTTACAAAGGTGAAAGGGGAAACAAAGCAGTTCATTTGCTGTCTTCCTTTGTATTCCTAGTGTGTTGTGTCTTAAAACAGACCCAGACCTGGAGTAAAGCTTTCTAATAAAGATGTTTTTGACAATAAAGGTTTACATATTATTTATTCATTTTTCTCTGTTTACAGAGCTTAACAATCTTAGTTATTATGCACAGTTCTGGAAAACCTGTTACCATATTTTTCATCTCCACCTTACTGTGGTGACTTATTTTTCTTACCCAGAGCTACTGTGGGACAGTGTGTTGCATATTTGCTGACAAGTTTAAAACTAAAAAGCCAAAGTAAAAGCTATCACATTACAGTGGTTCTTTATCAGTAAACATTTTAAGTATAAAGTCACACATTTAGCCCTTTCTTGAGGTTCCTGCTTATTTTGTTAATTTGCTATAAACTTTAAAAGACAGCATTTCAGAGCTGAATGGCCAAAAGCAGAGAGCTTTACCTCTACTTTACATTCGGATTTCAGGCAAAGGAAGAAGACGAAATGAGATGGGAAGTTTTCTTATAGCTAAAAATGGATTCTGGTGACATTATATGCTGTAAACTGAAATCAACAATCAGTTTAAGAGGTTATTTCTGAAAAGTTGAGTAGGTGATTATTTCTGAAGGATTATTAATAGCTTTGGCGTTGGTGTCCTCAGTTAGCTCTTTCACAAAATGTTTAGTCTACAAAAAAGACTGGCACTGATGATATTATTTTATGAAACCGAATTACAGCAACAACCTTTGTTTTTAACTTACTTTCTATATTTGTGTGGGATGCTGTTTCACAGTTTCAGCTGACTCCAGTGGTGGCCACAAGATAGATTTAAGTCTAACACATTAATGACTTCTCCACCCCTTGGTGAGCAATACTGCTTGAGCTCATGAATAGTTAATTAAAATCATAAGTTCTAGTTAAGGACCTTAGGTTCAACCCTTTCCTGTATCTACTATGCTTATGCTCAGCTAACAAATGTAAACAGAGTGTTTACAACTCTTTTCTTACAGAAATGAATGTATATTTAATAAATTCTATTTTGCATATAATTGTATCTAAGGATTGGTAGTCTGTAAAACACTGAAAAAATAAAATATATGATATTACGCAATACAAATGAAAATGGCAGTTGTTAATACAGGACACACACATCTAATAAATAGATTGTACTATATTTAGAATGCCAGGATGCTAAAATGGAGCATTTTGTTTTTATCACCTGCATTAAACATCATTTAAGGAATTATATACTGCCCAGCATGAGTTCTGTTTCTGTACTGAAAGCTTGGCCTAGCATTCAGCATCTTTAGGATGAGATATTTTGTGCTAATTCTGTCATATTTTATTGCACTAGACCATGTTTCATCTTCCCCACAAATTCCTTGGTTTTATTTATTTATTTATGTACTGGCAAATGTAGTAGGCATGCACATTTTCAAGGACAACCTACACCCTTTGATCGAATAAAAGAAGTACTACGCAAAGATAGTGCAATTAAACACAAAATAAGACAAGCATAGACAGGATAGCATGGAAATATTGACATGGGCTGGGGTTTAAGAAAACTAAAGTTGTAGTAAATTCACAGCAGGTAAGACTTATGTCCCACCAAAAGCACACACAAGCTCTCACACACACACTCACTCAAAGTAATGCACTTCAAAAGGGAACCTGATTCCTGTCTTTTAAAAGAAGTTACTTGCCATTTGTATGTTTTTTTCCTGGTTGGAAAAGTGCTTTGAGATGGAAAAATATAAACTATCTGATGTTAAGTAATACAAATGGAAATGGCAGTTGTTAATATTTATAAGTCACATCTGTTACATAAGCACCAATTTTTTAACATGAAGAAGTACCTGGGCACACTCAGAAGTTATTTATGAAACAAGACACTCATTTGTCTGATTTTATTTCAAATTTAGCTTGGCGGTATTGAAAAGCTCAGCTCAGAAAAAGGTGTTTATTTCATAAGAAATCTGTATAATTCCCAGGAAGCCTAGCAATTAAGACAAAGTCACTTTTTCCCAAGAAATGGACAGTTAGGAATGAAAATAATATGACCTTAAAAGTTGAAAAATAACAGACACTGAAGTAATATATCAGACAAATTAAAATGGAAATACCCAATGTAAGGCAGCAAGGAAAGTTCAGCTAACCTGTTGAGTATGCAGAGACTTTTCAAGATGAAAACGTATTATCATCGATACTATACAGGCATTTAGTGAGACCATGTGGTGAATAGTGTGTGCAATTGTGGAGACCTCGTCAATACAAAAGCGTATACACACAGCTGACACAGTATAGAGAATGTAACCAAAAAGAAGCTGGTTCTCAAAAAGCTGCCAGAAGAGACTTATTAAAAACGTCTGAAACACAAGCTGCAGAAAAACAGGACATGACTGAAATATTTATATCACTGAGCATATTCCAAAAGTACTCAAAAAATGTATTTTCTGAAAAGGGGGTTGGGTAGTGTGTGCTTGCGTGTTTTGGGAAGGTCAGATACATCTCAAATAAACTATTATAAAGATTTATTTAAAGGATAGAGTGGTAGTGTATGGAATGGTTTACTGTGGTGTTCCACAAGTGATAAAAAGTATGAAAACAGTTAAAAATTGATTGCATCAGACCTAAAAAATGTTAAATGTGAAAATGAAGGTGAGGAATGTAAGTTGTCTTACAATTTATAAATGCAGCACCACATCAATAATGGGTGATAATACTGCTAAATGCATGAACTGTCCAAACATGCAAGTAAAATATGGAAGGTGTGGTTATAATTAAGCAAGCTTAAACTTAAATATATTATTCTCTGAGATGTAAATAAAAGGGAAAGGAGAAAAGAAAATAGAGAACTTAGATTTTCTGCCTTAACCCACAAACTTTATAAATTGCCATGACATAGATTTTCCAGCTAATACTGCCTGACATGCCACAACATCATCTTCTTGGAGATACGCACAAACTCTGTTTTTTCGCGACCCATGTCTTACCTCGGTAGTTATTAGCCTTCTGTCTTTATTATGTAATCGTCTTAACCTTTCCCGTAAGGATGGATACACTACCCGTCTTGTTTTCAAAGGAATGTCACAATTTAAGCAATCGTGTCCTGCAAAAGAAAAATGGCAAATGATACAGTTAACATAATTTCTTACTCTTATTTAGACATTGTAGAAATCTATAATAGTGTAACTGGAAAACAGCAAAATACAACTTGCATTATTTTTTAAGTGGGAACAAATCATCTGCATCAAGCACCTGTAATTGTGGATTTGTCTTATGTGATTGTTACAGCGCAGTAAGAAATGTCATATTTTTGTTTATCTGAAAAAGTGGTGGTGCTAGACCAGGCAGGATGATCTCTTTTTACGGGTCCCACCTAAAAAAGAAAAGAAAAAAACTAACGGAGTATATTTGCCAATTGTCTTCATTACGGGTGTGACACCCCGATTTGCAGTACACACACACACAGATTATGTAGACATACTGTAGTGGGTATAGCAGGCAGATTATGTATATTCATCTGTGTGTATAATAACACACACGTGGTATGTATCACTCAGAGGGATGCAGATAGATGTATACTCCACGACTTTCTGAGTGTGTGCATTTGTGTACGCACCTCCATACACTGTACAAATAATACATACGCACAAACACGTGCGCATATGTGTGAGTGCTCAAAACACATTTAATTGTTCGTTCAGAAGATAGGCAGGCATGCTGTTTGCGTGTCTGTATATATATATATATATATATATATATATACATATATATATATAATGTGTGTATAATATATGTTGGTAGACTTTAGTCAGTGACATGGGGGCGCGCTCCCGTGTGTGTGTGTGTGTATATATATATATATATATATATATATGAATGAAAGCATTTATACGTTTTCCGTCAGATGGCTAAATCATTCGGTTTTGAAAAACATGATTGCTATGTTTCCAACAAATGCACAATTTAATTCCGATTTCCCCTAGCCTTACATCTCTTTTCTTTACGGCACTGATTCGCTCATTATCCCAATAAGAGATATCTGGAAAGTGTTATTAGCAGCAGAACGATAAAGTTCTGCTAGTGAACTTGATAAATAAAATACCGCCCCGTACGCTCTATAAGTAAGGAAAACAAGCTTAATGAGCTCCGAGTGAGAATGAGCACAATAATGGATGGAAGGCGCTGTGGGAAAAGAGAGTTTAAGCCAGCGTGGTGGTGGGCGGTTCTTTCGGGTGACGTCAATGGGATTGGTTGCCTAACGTTCTGGAACCCCGCCCATCCTAACATTCAGGGGGGAGGGAGGGAGTATGAGCTCTAAGCTGATCCCACGTGTGACGATCGCGTCCCCGGCTCGGTAATATTCTCTTAGCGGGGCTTCGCTTAGCTTTGCTGTGTTTCTGTGTGAGTGAGTGTGTGTGTGTGTTTGTTAGTAACTGGTTAGAGTTGGGTTAGATATGGAGGCAGACGGGAGCCAAGCCACCTCTGGAAGCCCGAATGACTCACAACATGACCCCGGGTAAGCTCCAATCGCTATTTTTTTGGAACTGGAATGCCATTTGCCACCTTTTGTTTGCATCTTGAAATCTGTCTTCCGGATTGTTAGTTACACCTTTGTTTGAGTTCATTACTGAAGGGGCCTCCCCCCTTCCCTCCAACAGCAGCTCTCTTCCTTTTAGCTTTTGTAAGTTACACGTCAAAATGGCCGATCTGACATCTGTGCTCACTTCTGTTATGTTTTCTTCTTCTAGTAAAATGTTTATCGGCGGCCTGAGCTGGCAGACCTCCCCAGGTAAGAGCACTATTTATCTGCCAATTTATTGTCCTTTGTTAGTAAGTTCAGTTTCCCATGCGATCACAGCTTTGCTGCACATTTTATGCAAGGTTATTTTGATAAGGAATCCCTTTTTCGAGTCCTCTATTCGACCCCTGCTACTGTCCGCGATCTCTCTAAATACAAAACAGAAATCCGAGAAGCATGCTTTCAGGGAATTGACACTGTTTTTTTATTGTCGTTTCCTCAACAGACAGCCTTAGAGACTATTTTAGCAAATATGGAGAAATTAGAGAGTGCATGGTAATGCGAGACCCTACAACCAAACGCTCCAGGTACGGCTATTTACTTTTCTTTTGCATTACAATTTTGTATTTCTTTAAGTGTTAAAGGGCTGACCTTATTCAGTCTTGATGTAGAGAAAGAAGTGTGGTTTGCGATCTAGTGTTCAAATTGCTTTTCCTAGTGGTGTGATTTTTGACATTGCCATGATGTCTAGAGGTGATCTGTGCACTGTTGCAGTTCTGTGCTTTATTTGCTGGGATAGTTAAATGATTGTTTTCGTGTATTGTTTAATACTACTTTAGTTAGGTGAGCTGATTGCATACGAAAGACATTTAAAGTCACTGCAAGCTCCCATCTCACATGCGAGGAATGTTTATAGAGTGCTATTAAGTCCGCAGCATTGTAGACTAAGTTGAAATTCTTAAGCTATTGCTAGACTGTTTCTGTTTTTACACTTTTAAATGTATTTACATGTTGTAGTTTCATTGTCTGTTCTTGTTCTTTGTCTCATTTCAGAGGCTTCGGGTTCGTTACGTTTGCCGACCCTGCAAGTGTAGATAAAGTGCTAGCTCAGCCCCATCATGAGTTAGATTCCAAGACGGTATGTTTTTGTTGATGTGTCATTTTCTGCGGTGTTATGCCTGTCT
>NC_056747.1:880262912-880277912 GCF_019279795.1 Protopterus annectens
GTGTGTGTGTGTGTGTGTGTGTGTGTGTGTGTAAAATCATATATTTACATAGTACACACACCTACATCATGTGTAATGGTAAATCATTATGTATATATGCAAGAACTGCAGTGAATAAATACTGCTTTCATTGTTTCCTACAAGCGTTCTTTAATTTTTACACCTCCACTCATTTTGATTTTCTAACACTGCATCTCAGATGTATTTTGGCTGCAGACCTCCATATGATGTCACAAGCTGCTGTTTATTGATCACTGTTGGTTGCCATGGTTTAATGAGCTGGAGATAATGACATCACATGCAGAGAAGTAGGGACAGCCACTGCTTGTGTTTCCATTCTGATTTTTTTTGACAACATTATGTAAAATTTAGAAAAAATGGATTTAAGACCATAAGAAGAAATTGTACATTATTAGAAATCATATTTCAGATGTTTAAAATTTCAACTATTTTCCTATTTGTAAATAGAAATGGAAGGAGTTGTGGTGTTTTCAGTTTTAGCAGAATTTCATTCAGTAACTGACCGTCTCAAAAGACTGTTTATTTTGGGGAAATTTGTACTCCCAACTTTTGCTCAAAAGTGTGCATGTGTTGGAGATGTGTGCTGGCATATTAAATGCCTTGTAGATGTGGAGACAGCTAATATACAGGCTGTGTTCTAGTTGGCGGAGTCTTCTGGTTATCTTGAGAGTAAGAAGACTGTCTGTGCATCTTTTTAGACTGTTCTTGTAAAAAGTTGCAGCTTTTCAGTTAAACATCCTCTGCTGTTGCTTTGAAGTGGTGTTAGACAGATGATATCCTTACACATTTGAGAACATTCACTTCCCTGTTAAAATTTGAAGTGTGCAAGTATATTCCCGTGATATACTTGTTAAAAGAAAACTTAGCCTGGTTTTCCACTATAGGTTTTGAAAACTCCTCTGTCTTTTTGGATTTGAGTAGAAAGTTTTAGGACTGCCTCTTTTTCACATGTCCTTTTCAGATGTCCATTGTTGGATATTGTTTAATGAAATGTGAGACCTCCCCAACAACTGGCATTATTTTCACCTCATTTCCACAGTTAAATGTCTCCATTACACAGTTTTGGTTGTTACTGTTTTATGTCATATATGCAAGGTGTCAGGTGCAGTGTCATAGTCTAATGGAATATTAGAGAATGTTAGAAAATATGTATTTTTTTCCTAATAAAATATCTAATAATTTTTCTTATTTTTTTAGCAGGGGAACAGCTGCCCAAATTAGGGCTCCCTAGTCTGGACTGCCTGTTTCAATTTATAGGTGGTTGCACCACACACACACACACACATAAACGCACAAAGAGCTTACATTGATAAGTATGTGAATAAATACATAGTTTGTATCCATACATTTGTTTTCTGTCTTTAATAAAAAAAAAACTGGGTTAGAACTGACTTGCAGTGTTTATTTTTCAGTGTATTCTGTTCTGTAGTGGAACATATCATAATACATTTAGAAGTTATACAAGGTAATGTAGTCATGTCCTTTTAAATCAGCAGTTTTGAAGAGGTATGTTTAAGCATAAAATCCACACCTGTTGCAGTTCCCTGGTACCGCAATAATTGGACCATTTTTATTTATTTTTTGGTATTTGTAGCTGATGTAAAGAATGGTAGAAACTAGACTTTTAGTGTAGATGATGTAATATCTGTGATTTGTGGGTGTCGTGGGTTTTCAGAAATTTAAATTATTTTCAGCATGATTTATATAACTAAACCAAAAGGTGCATTTCTCAAGCATTTTGAACAATGTTTCCTACTGGACTGCTTAACACTTGCTTTTTGGTTACATTTACAAACCTAGATTTTTTTTGTTTTTGTTTTATTTACTATTTTAATTATGCATATTTACATTTTGATTGCTAAGAAATGAACTTGCAGCATTTAATTTGTTTTATTGCAAAACAGAATGCTGATGAGAGTGCCTGAATCTGAATCATTTGTAACTGCTGATGCAGCTTGCAGAAAACAAATGCAGATAAGATGTTTATTCTAGCAAACATGCTGATGGATTTCAGGCCTGAAAAGAGTTTAATAATGGCATAGTACTGTACTATTCCTTTTCCTGACAATAAAGGAAAGCTTCTTTAGCTGGTGTTCTGCAGCCTACAGGTACTTGGCTTCATTACGTATATGTGGACGGCATACAATAACTGCTTTTGGTGTTTAATTGTGACCTACATTGATCACTTTGGCTGGCATGAGTTTGGTTCTAGTCTGTTTGGAAATGGGCAAACACAGTAGTCCTTTCAGTCCATTTTGTTACCAAGCATGAAAATAGTTGTAGTATCTTAAGACAAGTGATGCCATAAGATGTATTTTATCGGTTTTCCAAATCTGTACTGTTTGCAGTTCACTTGCGTGTAGTCTAGATTTTATGTCCGCTATAGCACGGAGGTCTAATTTATCTGATTTTTTTTTTTTTTTTTTTTTCAAAGATTGTTCACTGACCAATTAAAAGCAGTTTGCTGTAACCCTTTCAGTAGTCTGCAATTACGTTGACTAGGAAACGTTTTGATGGAAATCCTTATGTCATGGTAGTGTCTGCTGTTCCTTTACCCTGTTTTTGTTGTGAAAGTCCTAAAGTGATTTTAAATTCTTTTTCCCAGTCTGTTTTTTATTTCTTGATAGCAAGAAAATGTAATGTTTTATCTGGCTTAAGCATTGTTTTTATTAGCATGTAGGCATGACTAGCTTTCCTTTGTTTATGTGCTTTTTGCTAACCTTGCTTTTTTAAGCAGATCATAGCTGCATTGTGTGTTAGTTTAAATATATGTCATATTTATTTGCCACTAACTTTTAAGTTTACATTTTGATGGGCAGAGATTTTGACCCTTGGTGGCGAGAGGCATCTGTCTTCTTGTGGTGGTGGCGTCAAATTTTAGTAGTATTGAGGGAGAAAATGTCATATCTGGTGCTTTTTCAGTTTGAAGCTGTTGAAGGAGATATAGTGCCGAGGCCTTAACAGAACTGGTAACGGACCGAAAAAAAAGACAAGATTACAACTTTGTCCTTTACCAGTTGTGTTAAGATTGCTAAACAAAATCTAAATCAATTTGTTTTTTTTTTAACTGGGAATATCTGCAGACATGAGAGCTCACATTTTCATAATTAGTTTCAGAGCAGAAATAATAAGGTGATTTTCTGAATGTTGCATAACCGTCTAAGCAAGGAGAGATGAGGTTCAAATCCAGTCTCCCTTACTTCTTGCCAGACAATTTGCTGTTGCAGTGATCTTAAATGAAAACACTGCTGAATGGAGTGAAGTAGCCAAGTTTTTCTTTTTAAACAGTAGAAGATAATTCTAGGGTATGTAGTGTACATTACTTTTTTTCTGTCTGTCTTTAAGCCTGTGCATATTCCATTCTGAGGATTACCAGTTACAGCCGTTTGTCTTACAAAGTAGTACTGTTTATGATGTTGACCCTACTATAAAGACAATAAGTCTTGATGTTCTGTGTATATGCTGTGTACAAGTATTGTCTTTTATTGATGTACTCATGTGTATATACTCATGTGTATATACATTGTACTGTACACATGTGGCACGCTGTTCCAGCATTAGCATGGCTGCCTCACACAGCCTGGTTCCTGATTGGACTGCCTTCTGTGCAGAGTGTGCATGTTCTCCCTAAGCCTGCTTAGGTTTTCACAGGGGAGGCTCTTATTTTCTGTGACAACCCAGCGGTTAGGTGAATTGATAATGCTCAGATTGCCCCTAGATGACTGAAGAAGTGTATGCGTGTAATTTTGCCTTTTATGCTTTGGAGTGGTATTCTCTGACTTAATGAAAGTATGTTAGCAGAGAATGAGGTAGAAATATCTACAGGGAATAATAACAAAAAAGGTAATAACATAATGCATGTACTTGTGTGCATAAGTATGTAAACAACTTTGTATGTTTTACAGGTGGGAGAATGTGTAGTTTTCTGTAAGCTTTGCACTTGCAAACATACGTAGTGCATTTAGTTTTATGAAACAGTAAAATCTTGTCTGGGTAGATGGATTCTTGATAGAACAATGATTTAAACAAAAAAAAAAAAAAAAACACAAATTCCACAATATTGCAAAACTGAGTGAAAATACCAAACAGTGAAAAATCTGCTGCCTCAAAACTACCAGAACCGAAAGTACAACTACATATGCAAAAAAAAAAAAAAGTAAATTTCACAGATGGCATCCCTCTGCGCACCTCTGTGGGTGGCTTCATACCCTGACACATTTACTAACTCCATGGTTACATAACTGTGGGGCAAGAGCAACTACCCTTCAAGGGCTAATCCCATATGCTTTAACCTTGTAATGTGACAGTCCTGACCATCCCATAGTTTGCACTTCCGTAGTGTTATAGACTATGCCGTTGTGATTTTTATGCCATACTGCCAGGTTAGATCAATTCACTATGCCAAAAAAGAAAATTAGTACTATTTTCAGGAGCACACTAGCATTTTAGGCAGTAATATTGTGGAGTTATGTTGGTTTCATTTTAGAGTGTAGATTGTAGTGTGAGGCACTGGCAGTGGCTGTATGTTACGTTTCCCTCTAAACTAGTATGTGCTGGACAGAACAACATACATTTTTATTGACTTTTTCATTTTGTTACCCAGGAAGTACTAAGTGGAGTCAGACACAACATACTGATTTTATTGATTTATTAGTTTTTTTCTTTTGTTAGACAGCTAGTCCCAATGGGACTCATAATCGCACAGTACAAGTGATGCAGTAGGTAATGGCCCAGTACCTTAAACACTGATAAATAAAGTTTATGTGAGTCACCATATTTTGGTTATTGGTGTTTACCTTTTCTTACCGTGCTTGAAAATGTGCACATATTTACATACGGTCCATTAGAAATGTTTTTGTGCATTATCTGTTATTTTGGTATTTTCAGATATTACCAGCTACCCTCTGTCCCTAGGTGTATACATTCTTGGAGGTAATACTTTGTGTCACATTTTATCTTATAGCAGCTGCTCTTAAAAGCTTTGAATCAGTTAAACTTTGCAAAGTCAGCTGTGATGATGTCAGCGGTCTTTCACCTGTCTTGAAGATATAGAAGGGGTCTGCCAGATTTACAGCAGCCCATATGAAGTTGTAGTAGGTGAACTTGGGTAGTTATTTACTGGTTCTGGAATGTGGAAGGCTAGATGGCTCCATGCCTGCAATCATGCAGACATGTCAAAATGGTTCCGTTGTTCTTGTGTCTTGTTTAGTAATTGCAAATCAATATTCCAGCTACTGTGTTTTGTGCCACAGCACTTCTTATAAGGGATTGATGCTTTTCTTGAGGTGGGAACCTTGAAAGTGGACAGAGCAGTCTTCATGAGAGTGGTAAGGGTTCGACTGGTCCTAAAGGATATGCTTCTTGCAGCACAGTATTTTGTTAGCATCGCTGGCTGCAGTGGGCCAGGAGCTGGAATAGCTGTGCCCTAGTATGAGAATGACCCCATTATGTTTCTCCGTTTTCATAAGTGCCGAAGGTTGGTTAAGACTGCTGTGACAAGGAGGCTACCTATACCACCTCTTTTTTATCTTGCATCAATATTTATCCTCTCTTAGAATAGTGTTCAGCTCTTTTTTTCTTTCTTTCTATTTTCATTTTAACCCCACCCCTTTAGTTAAGAATAGTATTTGGTTTGGAATAGCTGAAGCACATCTGTTGTCAGTATGCAGTCACCTTATGTTTATCGGCAAAGGGGCTGACTAGAATTTGTGTCATCTGCCTGATGCCTGCAAGTTGGCCAAGGGATCCTTGCAGGATGCCACTTCTTCAGAGAGGATTTCTTTAATTATCACCTTCTGTGTAGCGAATAGGTTAACCAGGCCTGTGACACTCCACCACTAATTATCTGTGTTCAAAGCGCAGTACTAGGTCAGGGTGCAGTCCATCAACTATGCCTGCTTTCCTTCTCCTAGGGTGTGTGTTGGGGGGGGGTAGATTTGTGCTCCAAAGGGGCATCTTATTCAATAGAACGCAGCTGAAGCTGGATGCTTGAGGTTCTTGTATAAATGAGGTCTGTTCTCTTCTCCCGAGCTTATTATTTAGTCAGCTTGAGAAGGCACTGTAAGGAGACTTGCAATTGTAGTAGTGCTTAAGCAGGTAAAAATGCACACCATGATACGGTCCAACCCCACTGTTTCTGTCTCTTATAGCATGGGGGGGGGTAAAAGAGAGGGTTTTAAAGGTGACCGTGATTAGCTGAATGAGGCCTAGGGCCCTACAGAAAATTGGAAGACAAAAAGTTAACAAAAATGTCATTACTATTTGTCTGGTTCAAGGCTACTTTCTCGACCATCTTGTGCAGAAGAGCCAGCCACCAGCGGCTGTTGACTCATTCAGCAGGACCCTCTTTTGGAAGGAAGTTTGTGTTAAAATACTCTGTTTTTTTTTTTTTTCATCTTTCATTTTTACTCATTATCTCATCGTGTCTGTTTCGGTTTGTAGAGTGCAACATAAAAAAACACAGGGCAATATGGCTGATGATTTATATAATGCATGTCTGATAACCAGCTTGTATTTGTTCAGCAAACAGTTCATTTTAGCATAAGGTTTAGGATTGTAGGCATATAAAAAGCATGATAGTTTTTCCACATAAAAGTAAAAGAGGATGGTTGCTAAATGGATAATAAATGCAAAATGCCATTATTATTATTGTTGTTATTATTATTTTATTGTTGTTGTAAAGGTTGTTTTGATTTTAGCATCCTAATGTATGGAACAAAATTAGTAACCTAGTGAGTGTTTCTCACTGTATATGTAGTAACTTATTTTTACCAGTTTGACAGAATATTTAATTTGCTCAAGATAGTGCTGACTAACATCTGTGCCTGAAAAATGAAAGTTTAATTTCCATGACCTGTAGCTGTGATACAACTGTATTTATTACCCTTATTTTTTATTTTGCTTTCTTTTACAGATTGACCCTAAAGTTGCATTTCCCCGACGAGCACAGCCCAAGGTAAGTAGTCAGATCAGTATTGGGATTTTAAGATATACACAAAGCCATTGTTACTAGGCGGTTCAGGTTTCAAATGGGGAATTTGGCAGTGAAAGCTTTCAGAGCTGGAGCACAAGACTGGAGGGTCTCGACATATGGCTGTGAAACTACGGAAAGAGCTTACTTTGCGAGTTTAACCCTTTCTTTGCAAATAATGATTTAACACTGAGTATATAACTGGCTGTTGGCATCCACAGATTCATGCATGTCATTATAAACAAATACATTGTTTTTCCTAAAGGTGTGATATGCAGTTGTACAGTATTTGATGTATTTATTTGTTTGGTTCAAATTTGGTTTATTTGGGTGACCTTGCTAGATCTGAGAAGGATTGAAATGTTGACCCTTTTCTGCTGTTACACAGGCCTTTTCTTTCAATTAATCCATTCGCATGATAAAACCTGCTAACAATCTGGGCCATTTTGTGAACCATGGTATATATCTGTATCAGAAACACTGCAGGCTGGTGATGTTAGTTTAGCCTTGCCCACAGGCGTTTTACTATTAAGATTTATCGAATTCTACTTGATAAAAAAGGGTTTGCTTATTATTTTGTACTAAGTAGGGAGGACTTTTCCAAGGATCTTGTAAATGTAGACTTGCCATAGCTGGATTATGGCTTCAAGACAGCTTTTTCAAAGTGTAAACAGTGGTCTTGAGCAAGCTAAAAGCTAAATCTCTTTGGTATTTAATAGTTTGTTTACATTTTCTGTCAGGGTTACTGGTACACCCACCTGTATCATTTGATAAATATTTTAGCAATATTGCTTCTGTGTTAAAATGTGAATGTGTTGCTTTATGTTTTGCTGACAAAAAGTATTCAAGTGAAAATGCGGAGAATACTGATAAGATTGACGGTGGCAATAGTTCTCGTCTGTTTGTTTATGGCACTGTTTGTTTATTGCTGGGGTCAGATAGGTGTTCTGATTAAAACGTCATAGAGCTGGCTTGCATAAATTACAATGTAATCGCAGTTCTGTTGTAGTTCTGATCAACAGTCTAATAATTACATGCAAGCTTCTTTTTTGGAGTTCTTTTTTTTTTTTTTTTTTCTGAGCAGTAATTTTCATGATTGCAGGTATGTTTGTGACTTGTTTGGAAATTACATTGTTTAAGTATGCTTTATTTAGTTTAAATTCAAACTGATGTTTGTTTGCAGTGAATGCATTCATATGTGGCCGGTAACATTGTGCAAGGAGTGCAGTGTGCCTTTTGGATTGATCTTTCTCTTGGATAAGAGGTTTAGGCCTCAGTATGATGTATTTCTGGGCTTTTCAGATGATTAATTGGCACTTCTATTCTATCAGGGTAAACTAGTGGGGGTAAAGAGCATGTGGGGATAAAGAGCACTACCTTTTAACTGTTTCTATTTTAGAACATCATGTTGTGCAAATGCAATAAAACTTAACAGTTGAATACTGCTAAATTATGGATTTTGGGAGCCCAAGCAGTTCATTTATCTATCACAGCAGTAGTTAGCAAAGAGCATTCAGATTAAAGTTGTGCATTTAGTAGCTGCAGTAGACATTGGCATTGTGAGATTAATGACATTTGAATTAATGAAATCTGTTATAAAAACAGTTTGAAAGATGAAGGCTTCTCCATATTTTCAATGAAACATTTTTTATATTTTGTGAAGAACTTGTTAAAAGACCGAGCTTTAGCCATGGCAGGTGGTAGTGGGGAATTCCCCTGATGTTTCATATTGTGGCATGTGGGAAATGTATTTTAGACTCTGTCGTTCAGCATATCCCTATATACTCTTATTAGTTGGTGTAAATGAGTTAAACGAATAATTATCGGATTTCTGTACAGCAGCTGTCTGTGTCCAACCTTCATCACATTATTTAGTTATCAGTGCAGTCTCAGTTTTTGTGAACATACAGTTCTGTGGTTGTGAAACATTTAAGATTAGTTGATCTGTATTAAACAAGTTAGGGAGTTACTAAAGTGTATCCATTTTGAAGTACATTTGTTTCTTTTAGAAAATGGATAATTCAGAGAACATTGAAAGCAACTATTTTTATGCACTATGACATGAATGGATAATTTGTTTTTGTAGTTGTTTTCTTTGCTCATGCCACTTTAAGAGCTGCATTGTCTTTCTTTTGTTCAACTGTTGCTCGTAACAATCCTGACTTTTTTTTTTTTAAGCCTTTTTGTCATCATTGTGAGACTTTCACGTTTTGTCACATTATATACAGTATACTGGAGTTTAAACCTGGGACTTTGTTGAAAACCGGTTTAGTGAGGCAGGCCGTTCATACATGTTATTGGGTAATATATGCAAATTTCTACCTCAGTAGTATTTTCTTCCAGGAGTTAATGTTACCTCACAGTGAACTTGTGATATCTAGCATTTCCCATCTACTTTTTCCCAGTGTCTTGTGAATTGGGAAAGAAATCCGGATTCCTTTAATGTAAATCTGACTATCCTCATGCTGAAATAAACATTCACTGTGATGGATTCTTGCATTCTGTTTATTGTATATGTCATTACACTTTTGTTATGCAGATGAACAGCATTGTTCTAGGATGATTGCTGAAGAATCGCTGAAAATATTTAAGTAACTTTTGTAAAAACAAATCTAAAAGTAGTTTGGGTTTGTTCTGATGAATTTTACTAAAATGTGTTATTTTTGTTTTTCATTGAATATTTTAATTTACTGAAGAATCTAGATTGTTAACATTTCAAATTAAACATTTTGAAAATGCTTTCAGTTTAAAAAAAGAGTGAAAAGAAAACTAGCAGCTAAGTTGTTTTCTTGCATTTCTGACAGGCGTGTTTTATTAGCAGGAATGTTTTATTAAGCACAACTTTGATCGACTGCACTGTTGTGACAGTTCATAAAATTTCTACAGCTGCCTGGTATATGTTGCTAAATCTTCCATGTTCCTCCTTTGCTAGATGAAGGGAGGATTGAGGTGTGCATCTCAAATAACTGATTTTTATTTTTGTGGCCAGTGTGCTTTCTGTTTTGGGTCCCTAAGACACCTTTCTGAACCTTTTATGTAAGCATTCATGTATGTTGAAACAGGGGCATAGTAGTTTTTGTGTATTCGTTTTTCTGAAGTGGAAATACACAAACCATGATGATTCTTGCCTAATAAAAGAATCATTTGTAAAGTTCAATTTCTTCAATGATAGAATACATATATTGCAAATGAAACATTGAACACATTTCAACAGGTCTTTGCTTCAAGTAACATTTTTGTAGGTTTATCAGCTGTGTGAAGGCTTAAGGCGGTTTAGCGTGGGGGAAGTTGCTTGTTTTGCTCTTGGTCCTAGAGTATGGAGCTGACATAATGAGATTCCAGACTGAGGTATTGAGGTGCTTTGTGTTTATAGTGTGAGAAAAACCTGTATTTATTCACATGGAAGGATGCAAACAGTAGGTAGCTGTCAGATTATGTCACTGGATGCATTGAGACAAAACACCTTTGTGCTGTGTATGTTTAATTTTGTAAGTTTCAGGGTGGTTTTTAAAGCATCTCCTTTCAGGTTAGCTTTCTGATGAACGTTCAGTATCAGCTTCCACTTGCATAGTAATCCCTGTTGCACTTTATGGTGACAAGTACCTTCATTAGCCTCAAAAAAAGGCAAACGATTTTGGGAATAATGACTGAACTTGTTTAGGCAACTTTCCATATAAACTATCTGGTAACCCTCTGTCAAGTGTATATAGCGCTGATTATAGCCATTTAACATACTTCCTGCTGATGTAGCTGTCTGACACTATGTAAAAAGTACACTTATGACAGTTTTCTTTTCATTAGACAGACTGGCAAAATTGTTAAGCTCGACTGTGTGATTTCTGAAGCTTTTAAAGTTTAATGTTGAAGGCTCCATAGCTTACAGTATGGTCGTAGTATGTCATGGCATTTTAGTGTATCCTTTATTTTGTGGTTGCTTTGGATCGGCCTGGCTATTGGAGCCCCCTTTTCCCATGGACCTTGCAATATTCTTTTTGTGACTTCTGATTAGTATTCAGATATTTGTCTGTGGTTTCTTGCTTCATTTTGCAAGTGACTTGCTGATGGACTCCCCAATAGTCAGGACACACACACTTTTCTTTGCTATTCCTACTGCTTGTTGGCGTTATTTAGTTAAGAGTTACGTATACAGGCAACCAAAAAGCTGAACAAGTTGTTTCACAGTCCAAAGTTATATTTTAGTGCAGAGGGACAAGAAAATGGTATGTGAAGATGGTAACACCTTTGAAAAACAACTAAAATGATTTGTTTTTGCATATGCAAAGTGATTTGTATACGAGTACAATGCTGGTGAAGTGCTTAGCATTGCTACCTCTCGGTGCTTAGTTTCTGGTTTAGATCCTGGCTGGGTGCCTCTGCATGTAGTTTGCGCATTCTTCCTGTTTTGTCAGAGTCTCTAGTTTCTTCTGCCCAACAAATTCCATTCAGAGAGATGAATAGGGAAGTCTTCAGATTGTGTGTGTGTGTGTGTGTGTGTGTATATATATATATATATATATATATATATATATATATATATATATATATATATATATATATATATATATATATATATATATATATACTTTCGGCTTTTCCCGGTTAGGGGTCGCCACAGTGTCCATTTCACCTACAGCATGTCTTTGGGATGTGAGAGGAAACCGGAGCACCTGGAGGAAACCCACGTGACCACAGGGAGGACATGCAGAGTTTGCACAGAAGGCACCCCAGCTGAGGATCGAACTGGAGAACCTCTTGCTGTGAGGTGTGTGCGTGTGTGTGTATGTATATGTATATATATATATATATATATATATATATATATATATAATGTATAAAATGTGTAAATGTTATCCAATTATATGCCCTGTAAATGGTTGAGAATAAGGAATGCAAGTAGCATGTAATCATAACATTTTCTCAGCTTCATCTTATTTTACCTGACCACGCTGGTGCAGTATTGGCTGAAGGATTGTTATGGGCCTTCTTTGTTTATACTCAAGTGAACATTCACTGCCACTTGAGCCCTCAGCTCTTCCACCTTGTTATGCAAAGTGATTGATTGGTAGTCTTACCTTGATTTCTCACACTGTAGAAGGTGAGCATAAGTACCAGTCCAGGTTCTTCTTCCTGTTCCTCTGGTGAGCTTGGTAACACCTGTCATAAATTACTGAGATAGTCAACTGCTGTGGCACATTTCTTGACCGATCTCGCATGACAAGTGGTTTCCTTTGGTTCTGTACTCATTCTTGGGAAGCTTTGATGCAGGTCAGCTATGAATGTTCATGTCTCATTTAATCAGTATGCAGTAATTCAGACTCGGGACATCTTATATTTTGGGATATCACTACTCAATACTCGCACTCTCAAGGCATGCCTCTCGACTGTCCAGATTTTCACAGAATGTCCAGATTTCTGCCTCCTATTTTTTGGTCCGTTCGTCCTAAAAAAAATTTTTTTCTCAAAATCACTGAAGATTGAAGTCACTAAATGATGTACATTTCAGTTTTAGACTTCATGTTGTTCAGAAAATGCATGCTAACATGTTATCCTGTGATTTCTAGCAACTTTCTAAGTTTGCAAGTGCAATATTTAAAATTTGTGCCTATTTTTGAGCCTGTCCCCCCCATTATTTTATGTTTTGTTCAGATCTCTTACATTGAGGTTGAGAGGTATGTAACCTGACACAATGAAATCTCAAGTCTCATCATAAAAGTCATAGGTGACATAAAGGTAAAAGTGTATTCTCATTTAGGGTTAAATATAAAAACATACTTTAGTAGATGGGGACTGGTGGTGGTGCAGCGGTAGCGTTGTCCCGTTCGATTCTCAGCTAGAGCGTCTTCTGTGTGGAGACATGCTTGAATGGGCGTACCTTTGTTGAAGGTTGTGCATCGGGGCTGGCAACTCGGCATGTAAAAATCTACTGCCAATCATTAGCGGACCGGAGTTCCGCTGTGGCGACCCCATAACCGGGAACAGCCGAAAGATACAACAACGTCTTTCTTCCCCATTTTACAGTTATTATGATTGACTTATTACTGGATCGATAGTCGTTATATGCAGCTGCTATTTTGTTGCTTTTCAAGTCTGTGCTAATATTTTCTGGAAGGGCATCACATGAGGATATGATGGAAATAGTGTGGTATATTGAAAATTTTCAAAAAGTAGTGTACTTTACAAACATGCCTAATAAATATATAACGAGAGTGCAGTAAACACATGTTGATAACACAGTGAAACATTTTAAAGCAAGCAAACAGTACATCCCACAACCTCTCTGGAGACTGCTGAAGCAGTTGAATTAAAGAGAAAGTGATAAAACAATGAAGTAAAAAAAAAAAACTTGGCAGTTCACTAAGGAATGATGGAAGGATATATCCGATTCATTAGAATACTGGAATCTGGAAAGCAAATTTAATCAGAAATTATTTGAAAGAAAAAACCTATTCAGGCAGATTTCCAATCATTGATGTTCTTTTTTTAATTATAAGAATGTTTATCAGCATTTAGGCATTTTAAGGCAGCAGAAGTAAAT
This sequence comes from Protopterus annectens, assembly GCF_019279795.1. NCBI lineage: Eukaryota > Metazoa > Chordata > Ceratodontiformes > Protopteridae > Protopterus > Protopterus annectens. The sequence continues at coordinate 880,276,439 of NC_056747.1, forward strand.
TTGGAAGGGGATATTAGGCAGTGCAGTGTCGTGAGTAGTGACACTGAACTTTGTAAATGCAGGTTAAGCAGTGTCTGGTCATCTTTATAAGTTGAATGTGCTAGTTACACCAGCACAACGTGTAGCTGAAGTTTGCGTTCGTGCTACAGAGCAGTGGTGGTGGTGAGGAGAGCCCAGCTCTGGGACTGGAAGAATGTGTACTGAGTGACTTGGCTGTAAAGGAGTGCTGACAACTTGGGCTGTACATTTCTTACAGCTCTGACCAAGGAGAGAGAGGTCTGGAAGAGATGGAACTAACAGAATCTGTATGCATTTTGGTACAGCCACATACACTGGTTTATTTAGATATTAATTCATCCTGTCTGCTGAGCAGTCTAGTCTGTCTCGGTGCTACACTGACCTATTCATTACTGTCCCAGCTAGTTGTAGCCACTGTTGTTACTAGGTCGAGAATTCAGAGGTGGTGGGCTATTGTTCTCTGCAGAATTTTCCTTAGTTCTCTAATCTCAACTTCTGTGTCACTTGTAAGTTCAGGGTTGCTTGTTCAAGCAACTGGTTGTCCGCAGAGGTGGTCTGCCATCTAGAAAGATGATAATTTCACTGGGTCCCCAAATGTGTAGCATAGAACCTCACAGAGTTAACATGTGGACCAGAAATACACACATACCTTTTACAAATGCTTGGGACAGGAGAATGACCATTGATGTTGCTTTCCTATTTCATTCCTCCGGCTCCTTTTAATGTCCAGGCAGCTAACCAACTCTCTGTGCCACACAGCCTGGTGCAGACTCTGTTTTGTGAAGAAAGGACAGCAGGATAGCTTGCTGCATGGATTTGAGAGGCTTTATCTTGGTTGTGGGTCAGCACCGACCTCTTGTCTTGCCAGTAGTCCCACCAAAATGGCTCCTTGTGTATGCTCGCTTCTGTCTTTCTCATTTGAGAATGAGAAAGAAGTCATGGGGTAAAGCATGCAGTTAAAAAAATGAGCCCTCTGTATAAATGATATGGGAAGAAGAATATTAAAAAAGATGTGAAAGTGTAACATTTTATTCTGGAAATCTGTGATGTCATAGTCATTAATTGTGATTTCTCTACATACTATCTGTTGAACCTTGTAGGTACCTTTTACCATCAATGTTTTCAGTTTTATTATTATTATTATTATTATTATCTGCTGCTCCTTCCATTTTTATCTGTCTTTGGAGTCTAATGCCAATCTCCATGTTCAAGGTTTAAAAAAGTTGAAAAATTCACCATCTTATAAAAATGGCATGCCACCCTTTGTTTCTCACCTGCGCATTCCTAGGTTATTAATGATCCAGTCTGAAAAGACTGCATTCAGTGTTATGTGCTGTCTTTTCACCTTGATTATCACTCTGCTAAGTCACAGACCATCCTAGCTTCCCCTGTTCTTTTTATTTCCTAATCTCTGCTTTTCACATTTCTCATTTTAGCAAGCCTATTTCATGGGAAT
>NC_056747.1:880282912-880305412 GCF_019279795.1 Protopterus annectens
TACAGCAAAGTACTATATGAACATTTATATAGCTGCATGGAATCAGGAATACCTGACAGGACAAAATCCTCCTCCTCAATGAAGAGTAAACTTGTCTGGTGGACATCGCAATAAATAAACTCTAATAGGAAAAAAAGATTGCTTTCCTGGACCAAGAAGGAGCAGGTGCCTAATTGGAAGCCTACCTAGACCCGGCCAAAGCCTTTGATACTATTCCCCACTCGGGTGTAATAAACTCTCTCAACTAGGCATCAATCCGTATGTTACAATATGGGTAGCAAACTGAATCACTGATAGAACCCACCTAGTCAAAGTAGGGGAAGCCACCTCAAGCAGTCGACCCGTAATGAGCAGTGTACCCCAGGGATCGGTCTTGGGGCCTTTTGTTTGGGATCTACTTTTTTGAGGTGCAGGCCAAAATCGGTGGGCTATGGCTGACCAAGTTTGAAGATGACTGCAGGCTAGGTGCTGTCATTAATTCCCCTAGTGTTGTGGACATCCTCCAAGAGGGTCTCACCCAAACGAATGACTGGTGCCAGAAACATGGTCTCAAACTGAATGCCAAAGAATGCATTATCATCCCTTTTGTGGAGAGTGACATCGCCACAAATTAGCACATTAATAATAAGGTCCTAAGCATGCAATCAATCGTGAGGGACTTGGGCACCCAGGTTGATAGCAAACTGACTTTTGACTACCATATTGCCTCCATTGTAGGAAAACTTTCTAACATATGAACCTACATGGCCCACCTCATCAGTAAGGGTATCTCACCCAGGAGCAAGGTGGTCATTACATCCCTGTAGTCTTCCCTTATAAGACCCATTATTGAGTACATTGCCCCTTTCGGCATGTACCTCACGAAGCCCATGCAGCAGCTGTAGAGACCACGGAGGTTCCTCACCAGGAGAATCCAGGGCCTCAAACATCTGCCCTACACAGGCTAAAGGCCCTGTCCTGCTACTCTGTCTCCTACAGACTCCTCAGAGGTTACCTCTGTCTGGCATACAAAGCAATCTCTGACCCTAGTGACTTGATGGGACTGGTGCATATATGCAAGTCAAGCTCCACTCTAGTAACCCGTGTGCATGGCCTCAACCTGGTTTGTGACATCAGTAGGACTTGTTGGCAGGTCCCAGAGACTCTCCCTTTTGTGGAAGTGACTCCCTCTCCATGTAAAGCAGAGTACCTCATTAACCCATTTTAAGTACAACCTGGATAACTGGATGAGGAACAGAAAATACACCCCTGGGATTCCACTTGTGTCCCTGCTGGACAGTGGCATAGGGTGCTGACTTGTTTAAACATGGGCTAAATTCTTGGCTAGGCTTGTAAGGGCCTCTGGGCCAATAGCCTAGTAACTTCCTATGTTCCTATAAATGATCAACATGTTGAACACTCATTTTATTTCCTACAAAAGATATCAATACTCAGTCAAATGAAAAGGGAAACAAGTGTCCTTTTCTTATGTACTACCCATAACCTGACCAGATTCAGCTCCTATTTCAGTAGTGATAGTGTTATGGGAAGTTCTCTTTTTATTTTTTTTTTTTTAGTTCAGATGTACATTAGGACTAGGGTTAGCAAATCCATGCTCCACTTTAGTAATTTCTGATGACCATAACCGTACCCTTAACTGTAACGTACATCTGAACTTAAAGAAAAAGACCTTCCCATAACACTATCACTACACAAGACAGGTCAGAAAGAAAAAGACCTTCCTGTAACACTAACAGTACACAAGACAGCTCAGACATTCACCCCACAGGCCCAAATTGAAACGGACACTCCTATATCCCCTTGTCTAACCCTGACCTTAACCCAAAACAGTCACCCACACACACTCTTAATCTATCCCCTTATGTAACCCTTACTCTGACCCTGAAATGCAAACACACACCTAGCATAGATTTCACTTACCTTTTTCAGAAAAGCAAATATTTAAGAAAACGTCTGCTTGGTAAACTGGACATTTCAAACAACCAACCCTGCACTTCTGCTGTCAACCTAAGCAATGGTAGACCAAACAGATGGAATCCGTACATATATATATATATATGTATATGTATATATATATATATATATATATATATATATATGTATATATATATATGTGTGTGTGTGAATGTATGTATACATATATATATATATATATATATGTATATGTGTATGTGTATATATATATATATATATATATATATATATATATATATATATACATATATATATATGTATATATTTATATATGTATACATATATATATAAGCGTGTGTGCATAAATATATAATTATAATCAAAGTAACATGCATTACCATAGTCTCAGTGGTTCAGCAGGTAACCCCCTAATCTTTGGTGCATAATCTGTGGGTTCTATTCCCACACCCGGTAGATGGATTAATGTTCCAGTACTGACACTGCAGTACGGTATAAATAGGAGTTCTGCTCTCTTGCACTCCTGAGTGTGCCATCCTGCAGGTGAGATGTTAAACCAGTACCTCATCTGTCTGGGTTGGTGGTAGCAAAATATCCTGTGGCACTTACTGAAAAGAGTAAGGGAATTTCCCTGGTGCCTTGGACAAATTTCCAATAGTCAGTATGAATACCACCATGAGTGTCCTCTGAAAAGAGGCTGTTGCCCTATTGGGAACAACCCAGTCAACATAGTGTAAATAAACGTTAGAATAAAGTGTAACCTAGCTGATGTCAGCTTATAGTATTTGAGCTAACCAAAGGAAGCAAGAAAACTTACACAGTGCACCTTGTACATCCTTAATAAACTCTGCTGTTCTAAATTTTGGAGAAAGAGCTTGACAATGCACATTTACTTAATTCATCAGGACTAAGCCTTTCAAAATGTCTACCTTGGATATATCTCAAAGGCAGGTTTGTCCTGGAAGTATCATGCTTAGTGCTGGATGGAACAGACTTTAATGTGGCCTTGGTATATCCTGTGCTTTTCAGCAACTGCTTGATTTAGAGAGCACTGGTTCAGTGCACTTCTATCAGTAGTATTGCAACCCAGATCTTAATCCATTCTTGGTATTAAATAATTCTTTATTTCTTTTTATTTAAGCAGTCATCTTGCATTAGATTCAGAACTGCCAAGTGTTTCTCCCATTTCCTAAAAGTTGCTTGTTAATAATCTTGCTGGGAGCATTTCATTGGTCACATCTGCATAAAAGGCCACAGCTGCAGATTAAGTTATCAGTTTACTGCTGCAGTTGCTTAAAAATCGATTAAAACTCTCAAGAAGGCTCATCCTCTTTGTTTTTGTATGGTATGAACCTATTTTAACAATATTTTAAATACAACAGACTTGTTAAGAAAAGTTTCCAGAATACTTTTTTGTCTAGTAAAATAAATTATTTAACATTACAGGTCTGTTTGCAAAGCAGTGGCTGCATGTTTATTTTATATTCACGTTTCTGCTTTAATTGGTTTTCTTTCTGTGATCTAAGAGCTCCCTATTTAAAGCTCAGCTTTCCCAAAAACATGTTGGCTTCCTGCTTTAACACCCTCTAAATACTCCTAGACTATGCTAGATCCATCTTTTGTTAGAAAATGCTCATTTTGAACTGTGTCGACTGATTTTTCTTTGAAACAGATGTGGCAGAAGGGATCTATAATATATACTTCTCACAGTACTCATCTCATGAAGCTTTCAGCTTCTTTAAAAAAGGAAGCCATATACTATATGTTTTGTCTGTTATTACTGCAAATGTGTAACTTTAGAAAATATAAATGTATGCTGGTGCAAATCATATACGAGCTTTTCTGTTACCAGCCATAAATGTCCTTAAGCACATTGTCCTTCTAGCACTGTGATAAATTTTTATTACAGGAAAAATTACATTTTTATATAGTGCTGTTACGGTTCTCAAAATCACCAGTGGTCATAGTGAACTCAAAAAGCCCTTCTAATGCTATGACCTTTTACATCTGACATTTGATTGTGTGTTTTGCACTTTGATTTCCCACATTTGGAATAGATTTTTCAGATGTGGCTAGATAAAGGTTGAAGTAGAAGGGTGATATACAGTGGTAAATGACATCTTTGGTACTTTTCTGATTATTTTGACCTAGTTCTTGCAAGTTTATTTAATTTCTGTTATATTGTTGTCAGACAGATGGGAGAAAAGGTGGTTGTGCACTTTTTTTTTAATGATGTTGATGATGATATAAAGTGGGAGTTCAGACTAATGTCTGGTTTATATCGTCCGCAGTTTTGTACAGGAAGCTCGGGTCTTCTTGAGAATTGTCTGAGACTTGTCTGAAATTAGTTAACTGTGAAGGGTATTATCTATGGTTTAATTTGAGTGGAGCTTTTTACATGTTAATAGGTGTAGTTAGTGTCTGTCATGGCATGGCATTTTTTTTTTTAATTCCGTAAGAGAGGAGAGAACTGTAAAAAAAAAAGAGCAGAGTTATTCAAGTGAGAGCCCTTGCAAAACCAGCGTTCCAGCCCACTGGAGACATAGTCACTGTACAAATGAACATTCCGAATCATGTTAACTGTGTCTAAAAATGTAGTCATTGATTTTAACATGCAGATGTATTTGCTATGCAGAAAATTAACTGTAGAAGTTAAAAGTCCTCTGACACTTCACTGTAAAAGGCAGGGATTTTTTCTTAATGTCATAGCCATGTCTCACACTCACTAACATTACTGTAGAAGTAAATGCCAGTATGGGTGTGTGGGAATGTTTGTGCTTAATTATATTGATTGGTAAACCTGCTTGTTCTATAGAAATGCAGTCAGAATTTTCTTTTAAATGCTTGAAAGTAGGGAATGGGTAGGGCAACGCCCCGTTTCATGCCCATCGTTTCAATTGTTAAAGCTTACAACATTCTGACCTTTATGTGAATCATCCAGTCATTGCTACAGTGGTTATATTATGATTGCTGTAACCCATTGTTAATATTAATTTCCTGTTCCCATGTACATTTTAAGTTTTTTTTTTTTTTAAGAAATTAATGATCAGACTCTCATTCAAAGAGGAACTGTATTATATAATTTTGGAAGGTGTTCTAGAAATCTATATCTTTGTTATTTATTTTTAAAATTAATTAATTTGCCCCATCTGGTGTTATTTGCCCCAGTTGAACACACCAAGCACAAACTATTAAATATAACTGTGTCAGACATTGTTTATTTACAGTCTGTAAGAAGAAAGAGTATGACAGTTGTTGAAACCATTAATAGTTCAAGGTTCCCAATATATTCAGTTTTCATTTTTTTTTTTGGAAGGGGGGTGCTGCATTACTTAATGATCTTGGCAGTCACAACAGCTCTACCCATTCTTTCCCTCCTTAACTGGATGAGAGCTGATAGTGGTGATATTGCTGTGGGTATCATTGCCTTATGCATATCTGCAAGATCCTGAGAGGTGGCTATACGGTGGGGAGGTGCGAAGGCTTGTTGCCCTTTTCAGTAAGTAATCTTGTCACCGTGGCCCTCCATCTTTAAAGGCAAATGATGCCTCTGTTCTTTAGTTTTTCACCATGGTTAATAAGCTTATTGCACTTTCCATGGCTCCAGCCCTCACCCTGAAAGGGTAAGCAGTTATTGTGTCATCATTCGTGTTCCTCCAAAGGCAGCTGGTTCAGTGCCTTGGTTGTTAAACCCAGGTTATCTGGATTATGGTCAGGGCTTTATCCCTGTAAGCAGAAAGTTCTTCTTGGGTGTCTTGTTCAAAGGCTGCTAACCAGAATGTCATTGCTGAAATAAATTTATTTCTGTGTGTGTGTGTGTGTGTGTGTGTGTGTGTGTGTGTGTGTGTGTGTGTGTGTGTGTGTGTGTGTCTGTGTCTGTGTGTGTCTGTGTATTATGATGGTTGACATATATAACAATTGTTTGTCACATTCACTGACAACCACGTCAGCGAAAAATACACACCGATGATGTGTAATCTGACTTCTAATTATGCAAACAAGTGGTTTTTGCAGGTGGAACTCCCTCAACCCTGAAACTGTTTGCTGCCTCAGAGATGGTACTACAGGTAGAGAATTGATAATTCCTCAATGCCCACTGTGGTGGAATTTCAGCTATTGTAAACTGAACCAAACTGATGGTACGTTTACAAGTCAACCAAAAGGACAAATATGCTGAACCCATATATTTGTTACACACACACATGGGTTATGAAGTTTAAACTGGCTTCTGTTGGCCAAAGTCGACTGATGTACTAGATTGCACTATTCTTGGCATTGGGAAATATGCCCTTTCCCGAAAGATTGTACAGATTCATAGCTGGAATAAATTAGCAGGGAGTATATGGGTTGCGGGGGGGGTGGGGGGGCTTGCCCCCTGCAAAAAGTACTGTTTTAAAAGTTGCATGGTCTGAGTGATAACCTTTGAACCTGCACTGAAGTGTGCCTTTTGTATGTCCACATTAATGTGTTTCATTGATTTGACAATTGCCACTATACCTATATATGAATGTTATGCAAATGAGGTTTTCAAAACGTATTCTGTCCATTATTATATTTATGGTTAGCTCCCTCTGGAAAGGCTCTCAACCTGAGTTCCATTTGAAATCACTGTATAGCTTAAAACATTTAACAAGTTTTCTAACCACTGTAACAATGATAGAATGAGTTACATAGCAAAAAAAAATAAAAAATCTTGAGCTTTTGTGGCAAGAACTGGGACTGGCCCTGGAGTTGCTGTATGATGATTGGCTGTGATAAAAAATGATGTGAATTATTTTATATATCTTGTAGTACAGAAGATGGAACATGATTTTCCAGTGCAACAGTCGCCACACTGATTGGCTTCTGTAGATCTATTTATTCAATTATTTTTCTAAAATGTAATGTTTTAAGTTTCTTATACATTGTGTGTGTGTGTGTGTGTGTGTGTGTGTGTGTGTGTGTGTGTGTGTGTGTGTGTGTATATATATATATATATATATATATATATATATATATATATATTACATACACACATGTGTTTGTATTATTTTTATTGGCGAAAGCTTTCAACATTTCACAATTCTGTGAAAATTTTGTTGGTGGTGAAGTTGGTTGAATTATGCTTCAGTTGAACTTCAAGATGTCAAATGTAGCGTTTTACATTTTTGTTGTTGTGCAACCCTGGAGATATTAAGGTGTGGGCGTGGGGGTGAAGCCCCCCACATATGAAATCAGTTTAAGTTTAATGATTGCAAATGCAAACAAAAGCATTATGTTTACAATTACTTTGTTTAGATTTTTTTGTCTTTGTCCTAATATCAGTCTCTTTGATGAAAATTTATTGTATACCCACAGAGAGGGACACCTGTAGTCTAGTTCATAGGTTGATCCTAAGGTTGCATTTGGAAAGCGTTCACAAGGAGATACTTTGAGGTGCAGATGGAGTTTGTGTTGAGTTTGAAAGTTTTGACCCATCAAGTATTGGTTACTTACCCTGGAGGTTTAAGTCTTTGGATTGCATTTTTTTAAATCCCTTCCTCCTCCCAACAGCAGTGAGCCCAATAGCTCTTCTTCCCGCTACACCAAGTTGGTACATTTATTTTGCAGTAGGAGGAGGCTGGAATCCCCCGGCAGTGCATGAGCTCTGCATCCATCCCAAGTGAGTTTAAACACTTAGTGGTGAGAGTTGGATGGTAAGAAGTGGGACAGTTTTCTCGTCCTTCAAGGTCAGCTACTGTCTTCCTCAGCAGAGCACCCCACCATTCCCATCTGTGGCTCTTCTGAGCTCTGCGTTTGCAACCTTGGGATGGGAACTCTCCTTATTTACTGTGTGACTTGCACATGGCAGAGGGGGGTTGCTAAGCTTGAGTCCCACAACATGGGCTCTTGTTAGCTGTTACCTATGTATCACCCCCCCCCCCCCAATCTTTCTCCTCCAGCTCCTACAGGCACCTTGAGATATTTTTTTAAACTGTCAAGTCACCTGCTGCATATCCAGGACTTTTATCTCTCATATTCATGGAGCTGGCTTCAGGTTGTCTTTGCAAAGGACAAAACAGGCAGGTTTTTCCTTGTGAGAAACTCTAAGCATATGTTACCTGTCAGGAGCTAGTATAAGATGCAATAGAGGAAAAATTATTTGAATCTGTCAGGGTAGCTTATCTGCTTTGAACTGAGATTTTTTTTTTTAGTTTGGAGTATTTTGGGCATTTCGATTTCTACAGGGTGCTTTATATACACTGAGCTTGTAACTGATCATTGTTCTCAACAAATTAAAATAAATATAGGTGTATTCAAAATTGGAGCATTTGATTCAGTGATGGTGTGATAAGTGACCAATATAGAGAGACAAATGCATCATTTGACCTGGATGGCATACATCAAAGATGAGCTGAAGGGTTTTCTGACAGTAGCCAAGATGTAGTGGTCAAGAGAGATTTAATTGTTAACATAGATGTCCAGGTCTCTGATGGCCAGGTTTGAGGAGAGGTGCCCAATATGTGATACAAGCTGGGGGGCTGAGTGTAAGCCAGTTTGCTATCCAGTGGACAAAGTAAGGGTTCAAGCTGAGACTGGAGTATTTGTCTTGCATTGTGTCAGTGGCCTTGACAAGGTCTTGATAGGCAGTATAGATGGCTTGTGTCTTGTCTAAGCTTCCTAGATATTGTCAAAGAAGTTGATTTGGTTGAAGTAGACATGACTTGCCTTTAATAAATCCAGATTGATTGCTACCAAGAGTTTGGAGATTGCCTTTGGCAGTTCTAGATCGACAGAAGTATATTCTATGGCTTTTGTTATGAAGCTTGTCAGGCTATAATAGACCTGTAGTTACCACAGTCTGACGTGGGGGGGGTCGCCCATATGGAGAGCCTCTGTTCTGGCTGATCTCCAAGCTCCAGGCACATAGCCTGTGAAAAGACTAAGGTTGAAGAGGTTTGGATGGGTGAAAAGACTAAGGTTGAAGAGGTTTGGATGGGACTGGGCTATATGGTGCTTTATATTTGCAAGAAGGCCGTGCGGAATATTGTTGGGACTCAAGGAACTATTTTTGGTTTTGCAGTGATTTGATCAAGGGTGATTACTGGTAAAAACGTAAAGGAAAAAATTGGGCAATGGGATGAGTATCGGTGTGAAGTTGAAGCTAAATGTCTGCAAGGCTGTTGCTATGGTTGCATATATGTATATATGTATTTATCCTAATAATAGATACTAACAAAGGGGTGTAATGAATATATTTGTCCTTGCTTATGTATGTACATTTTTACCACCACCATACTCATGTTTTCAAGCATGTATCACTGCTGTACCTGTGTCATTTGTCACAGACGCTCTGTCCCATCGACACTACAAGAAAAAAAATGCATACTCCTGTAATGAGTTTGTGCTTTTCAGAGGTATTTCTGTTGGCATTCCCATGAGTAGCCGCATTCCCATGAGTAGCCCAGAGATAAAACACTAAGGAAAGTATTTGAATGTGGTTGAAAAGACTCTTGTAGCAAGCAAATTCATAATTGAAAAGTCACAATATGCCAAGTACTGCAGCTTACAGTCAGTGGACCAGAACCTGACACACTGAGCACATTTTGTTAGTTTGTAGCCGTGAGCTACATACTGAAGTACTATGCTGAATGGTATATGTGCATATGTACACATACATATAGCTGCATGCATGTAGTTAATCTGGGAGATTTCACTTCTACTAGTGCATGGGCGATCTTTTATTTTTTCATTTATTTATTTTTTTAACATCTTTATTAACTTCACATATTATATAGTGTCATGGGTATTGCAGATGTATAGTCTTGGTAATCAGATCTTTCTCCAGTTAACTTTCTTATATTCTCTGTCCAGAGTCCATTGATGGTTCATATGAACTTACTAGGCTATTGATCCGTAAGGATCTTTAGAAGCCTAGTCATAAATTCCCATGAAGTTTTTAGCCGTTATATTTTAAGTCTGAGTAACCTGGAGACCAGCAGAAACTTTACATGTTGCCCCTGTCAATGAGGGGCAAGGCTGCTAAACCATGGGTGAATCCATTCATCCAGATTGCATTTGAATAGTGTAAGAGAATTACCTTGCTTTATGTGGAGAAGACCATTCCAAAGAAGTGGTTGTCTATGTGATGCATATCTATCCCTCGGACACATTCTATTTATATTAACAAAGAGATTTGTATCTCCTGAGAGGATGTTTATGCCCCATTTGGATGCGTGAAAGTGCAGTAGATATGACAGGATAGAGCCTGTTAAGGCTTTGTATGAGAGGCAGAGATTGCCCCTCACCAGCCTGTATGACACTGAGAAGAGAGACCAGGCTTTAAGACGGTCTGCATAATTTTTGTAATTCAGGGCCTTGATTTTCTTAATAAGCAAGTGCTGTGGGTGTTCAAGTTGTAGCAAATGTTTGGACAGATACATAGTGAAAGGGGCATTGTACTGAATGATTGACGCGATGGATGTAGAATACAGTGGAATGATCACATCCCTGGACCTGGATGCCATATCCTTGATAATATGCTTTCATAATAGTTTTTTTTACAAGGAACTTCTTGTTTGCCAAAGGGTACTATTATACATTTCTTGGTAATTGCTCTTCGCCTATGGCTTTGACACCAGCTATTGATCTGGAAAAAGCCCACTAGAAGGATCTTGGCATCTATAATCTTGCTTAGCCATAAACCCTTAACAGTAACTTTGACCCAAGGAGTGGCCTGAGGACTGTACCATGGGGTACAGCACTAATTTCCAGTCTTTTGTAGGAGGTAGTTTAGCCAACCCTAATTTCTTGGGTTCTGTTTGTGAGGCAATTTGCTATCCAGTGAGTTACATAGGGATTAATATATAGCTGGGATATGTTGTCTAAATTACCTGACTATGAGTTAATGTCAAATGTCCTTTTGAGGTCTAGGGATGCAGAGTGTGTACTGACTTGCCCTCATCCATTGCTTTGGTAACCTTCTCAAAGAAGTCAACTAGGTTAATTAAGCAGGATCTGCCTTTAACATGTCCGAACTGACTTTGGTTGAGAGTTTATAGATTACCTTTTTCCTTGTTTATTAATTTCATAGTGATCCTTTCCATAACCTTGCAGACAAGACTGGCCAGGCTTATGAGTCTATAATTTCCTGGGTCCTTTAATGCTTCACCTTTTAAGCAAGTGGGATTTGTGTGCTGTCCTCCATTACAGTAGAGTTACATAATGTCATGTCCTGTATTTCGACTTAATAGCCATTTATATACATAGTAGAAACAAGCAAATTAGCACAAATGGTCAACAGGTGTGTGAGATCACATAAGTCTTGTGGTTGGGGAATATTCCCCTTCCTTGACATTGTGCATTCTCTGAGTTGGTGTATATAATTGGTGGGGGATGCAGAGGGTTTGCCCTCTGGAAAAAACTATGTTTTATGTTATTTTTACTGTAAGTATGGCATGCGCCAAAGTACTTTTTCGGCATCTGTGGTGGAATGTCACCGTTTGCTTTGTTGATCTTTGTGGTCAATGTATGCCCATATATGGGTCCCTTTAAGCACCTGAATGCTCAGATGCGTGAATAACAGAATATCAAGCTGGGAAAGTTGAAAACCTGGAACATCAAAGAGAACAAGACTTCTGCTGTGCAGGATCTCAGTACAGTGGAGGTTGCTCGTTTCCTCACTGTATTGCAATCTCGGAATTGGTATATAGAATTAGTAGGGGGTATGGAAGTGTAGGGGGACTTACCCCTTTGCAAAAAAACAGATGTTGAGTCCATTTGTCTTCAGTGTTTAGGGTTTTTGACCTTCCCAACTCGATATTTTCTCATTCCTCATCTGAGGATTCAATACACACACACACACACACACACACATGAATATTTTACATATATTTGTAATATGTTAAAAAAAATAATTTCAGAGAACCACCATGTATAATGTACTCCAAAATACATATGTGTATATATCATACATATATGTGTGTGTGTGTGTGTGTTTATGTATGTGTGTATATATATATATGTGTGTGTGTGTGTGTGTGTGTGTATGTATGTGTGTGTGTGTGTGTGTATATATATATATATATATATATATATATATATATATATATATAGGTTCATAGATTAGTACTAAGCTAACTGCCCTTGCAAGCCATTTTAAGCCTAGCCAATTATCCCTTGTGAGATTCAAACCCTGTACCTTGTGTTTGTAAGGCAAACACCTTAACCATTAGGCCACCCCCCCAACAATATGTCTCAACATTTTGCCTGGAAAATGTGAAAGGTGCCTTTAAGTGTACTGCGGTTTAAAGCATGAGGATATTCTCTCAGTAATTAGCTAGATGCTGAGGTTTTATTTGACACACTCACAGCAGTGAGCTACCTAACAGGGTTTTAATCAACAATCAGGGTGGTACATAAGGAGCCTGCCTGAAAGCAGCAAACCAAGAAATTTGTTCCTTATGAACATGAAAATTTTGAAGAATACCTTTGTAGTATGGAGTGTTAGAGCCCAACTGTGGGCTTATGTGGGGAATATACTATGAGAAAGTATGTGTGTTTACAGAGTTGGAAGTAGGGCCAGGAAGAGGCCTACACCCTACATCCTGCATCCTGCAGGAGCTGTATATATTGTGAACCTCCGATAAAAAAAAATCTGTAATAATGCATATTAGTGGGCTATGGTTTTGGTTTTCTTTTTGCTTGTGACAATAAACCTAGTATTTCATTTATGTATTTATTTTTTATAGAAGTCCTGTCTGCAGTGTCTCTGGATTTTATACATACATATATATATATATATATATATATATATATATATATATATATATATATATATATATGACAACAGCACAAATGTGAATCAACAGATTAATGCTCAGAACATTCTCCAGAATATGAATACAACAGGAATCCAGCACCTGGTTAGGTGAAGTAGTAGACTTTATTTAAAACAAAAACAGCAGTTAAGCTTCAAGAAACCCAGACTGGTTTCCCTAGAGCTTCATCAGTGTGAGGTTAAACGTAATGATCATCATTTAAGTAAGCAATCAGCATAGCAGTGAGTGATGTCATTAATCATATTAAAAGCAAAGGAACATAAAATGCGACCTGTATGAATATTACTTGCACAGTATATAGTAATCACATAGCAAATGTTATAAACATAATATAGCAAGTAATAATGGCAACTAGAATAATGCAACTATATTATTGTATGAAACATCCCATGCTCATTCAAGCCTGGGAAGAGTACTGCTCCTGTGTTAACGATATATAACCTGTCCTTGCAATGTAAAATATTCTCAGCATCCATCACTCCACGTCAGTTGGTTATCACCTTGTCTATACCTACAAAAACAAAACTAACTTTACAAAAACAAAACTAACTTCTGGGTGAATGTTGAGATGTGTAAAGAGTGCCCTTGTATCTGTTCCTTGCCACGTACCATTTAAATTTAGACTAATTCTTTTCCTTCAACATGTGGGATATGTTTCCCAAAAATGAAGTCCACACGCACCATGGCAGATAAGTCAACCTAGCAGTATTACATTTATTATACAGCTTATATTAGCTTATATCAAGAAAACAATAACAGGATAATGATCTGATGAAGTCTTTTAACTGATGATCTGATGAAGTCTTTTAACTGATGAAAGTGCTTATCCTAATAAATGTGGATCAAGGAAGCCATTTATTGACTAATCAGTGGGCATTTCCTTAGAATCTACAGCCGTTTTTATTGGCTCTTCTTTGGACTTCATATTTTTATTTCTGACATGCGAGGCTTATCCTGTTATGGTTTTCTTTAGTTATTTCTGGGTGGGGGCCCTGATCCCTAACAGGTTTGGATAAGAAGCTCATGGGTTTGTTGCACTACATGTGACTTGTGGAACATTTGCAAGATGTATCAAAACTACAGTACGCATTTCTTTTGGAAAATTGAATGCATATTAAAATCTGTTTACATGAAGCAGTTTCCACATGTTTTGCATCATACTAAACTCAATATTGAGTTTTTCTTTTAGGGCTTTTATTGTGACACAACATTTGTTTTAGAGTTTTGCCCCTCTTCAAACTGAACCTGTGAGACTGCGGAAGGTGGAGGGCTAAACTATAAGTAGAATGTAAGATAGACCAATGTTTATTAATATGGTTTAACATGAAATGTGTTCCTAGGGTGGCCATGGTGGTGCAGCGGTTAGCGTTGCCGCCTCACAGCAAGAGGTTCTCCGGTTTGATCCTCTGCTGGGGTGCCTTCTGTGCAGAGTCTGCATGTCCTCCCTGTGGTCGCGTGGGTTTCCTCCGGGTGCTCCGGTTTCCTCCCACTTCCCAAAGACATGATGTAGATAGAGTATCTAAGTTGGCCCTAGGTGTGAGTGCATGCATGTGTGTGCCTTCTGTGGAAGGTTGGGCACCGGGCTGGCAACTCAACACTGTAAAATTCCACTGCCAATCATGAGCAGACAGGTGATCCGCTGTGGCGACCCCTAACCGGGAAAAGCCAAAAGAAGAAGAACATGAAATGTGTTCCTACCAAAGGTGGTGGTATACCTAACTGCAGGTCTGCATAATATGCCCTTTTATTAGTATTTTAAACATTTGTTGTCAGGTTTCACATACATCTGTCTTCTAAATGACATAAGGAAACTGGTAGCATAACCCCTGTGAATTGAATCTGCATTTGAAGTCCTCCAATGCAACCTGATAACTTCCTTCAGTACTGCAAGTACTCTTAATACGCAAAAAGAGAGACATTGGAACAGAGTACCGCAACATAACCATAATGGCAACTTTATACTGAATTGTAAGGAGCCTTTACTAAATGATTTACTGGATATATTGGTTACCGTGGAGCTGTCCATAACTTTGATCACAGTTGCACCCAAAAATTAAACTGTGAACAATTTATTTTCATAACAGAGTGAATAGCAAAGATGTTTGCATTGAGCTAGTTAACAAAATTCAAAAGTCTCTGATAGTCCTCTTTCCACTCCAACCATCCACATATCAATTTCTGACAAACATATATTCCTTGATCTGTTGCAAATGTAATTCACCTCCAACAACCCCATGAAAAGATTAGCATTTTGTGGTGCAAAGGCTAGACCCTAGCACTGTCCTTTAGCAGTTACGTCTAGTGTGCAAAGATGCCAGTTCCATTCTGCATGGCCTTCTGACATTACTGGCAAAACTTCCATGTTATACTTGATGTGTGCTCTAACGAGTAGCAGTAAAGGGCACAGACAGTAAGTCAGAAAAGGATTCTGTCAAGGATCCCTTCCCCAGTACTGTGGGTTGTCCCTAATGATTAAATCTGTCCTTGCCCACTTTTTGGTAGTAATTAAACCTTCACCATGAACTTAATTGCCAGTCATTGAGCTGTAACACCTGATTCTACCTAGTAACTGAAAAAAGTTATCTATTTGCTGTTTAAATGTAAGGGTGAGGTTAACTGAGGTCACCTAAATGTCAAAAGATGGGATCAGATAACTTGCTTTATCACCTTTCCCTTATATAACCATGCACCCCAAATGATCCCCCCCTCCATTTTATTAGTTGTTGTAATGAGTGCAGAATTTTGTTCCTTTAAAAGCTGCAGACAGTCTCGCGGTTGAATTCAGTTTATCACAGAACTTCCTAATGATGGCATTTGTTTGCATGTGTAACTGTCATAATTCCATCTTCAACCTTAACAGCGGGGGATATATAGGTTGACCTGTATTGTTTACTTGGATTCTGTGTGTGCATTTGTATAGGTATATGATTGTATTTCATGTCATTGCCAGTTCACTTCATCGACAAACAAAAGGCCATGTTGCATTTTACCAAACAAATCTCATTGAAAATTTCATATCCTTAAAACATAGCTCCAAAAGCTTTGTAGGGGGAAGCCCCCTTGCACCCCTACCCCTAATATAAATATACTGATTCCAGAGGCAAGCAACCAAAGAGATAAAGGAATGCTCCTCATGCACTGAATTACTGCTAATGCACATACATAAACTTGTAGAGAGACTGACGTAACATAACGGAGGGCATTAGCATGGTACAAATACTGAACAAAACTAATTTGCATTGCGATTCCCATGCTATAAACCACACCAGTCATTTTCTAGAACATTAAACTATTTTCTGTTTTCTTTAGATAGGTATTTGTATTTATTTGTTTTTTGAGTTACCATATTGTTATTATTTGAAAAAAGAAAATTGAAATAAGAGATTTTGGGGAAAAAAAACTATTTTCATTGTTGTTGAGAAGGGGAGTGGGGTGCAGAAATACACATATCATGTATGTAGATCTGGTATGTTTCTCATATATTTTCTCTTACTTTTGCATAGGTGAATGTTTGGATTAAGACCCTTGGCTTAATCCGATATAGTAAATAAGAGAACACTGAATATAATGAAAAATTTTTCTTTAGCAATGAATGCTTCAGCTTGTCATTAGAAGCCTGCAGCTGAGGATTACATTTTTCTCTTACATTTCCATGGAGACGAGCTGATTATTGGGCAATAAAAAAAAGCGAAAGTACTGTTTCTTTAAGGCTAAAAATTAATAGTTTTTGAATGCATACAAGTTGTTTATCTTTATTCCCCTTCAAAATGTGAAAAAGAACAGACACCAGTTGGAGTAAGTAGAAGCCCAGGCAATGACACGTTTTAGCATGATAACCTCAACTTTAGGTTAGTTAAGGACTGTGTTTGCAGCAGTCTTTTCAGGACAGTTATTCCTATTAGGAGAGTTTAACTTAATTATTTGATGATGCAGATATTTTTAGTGTTTATTTAGTTAATAGGATGTTAGTTTTTTATTGTTTGAGGGTTTTCATTAAAACA
Organism: Protopterus annectens; assembly: GCF_019279795.1. NCBI lineage: Eukaryota > Metazoa > Chordata > Ceratodontiformes > Protopteridae > Protopterus > Protopterus annectens. The sequence continues at coordinate 880,299,645 of NC_056747.1, forward strand.
AGTCAAGAAAAATGTGAAACAGGTTTCAGTGATGATGATGAGAAAAAAAACTGTATGAAGGCTCGACCTGCCAAACATTAGTGGATGCATGCAACACAAGTTGAAAATAGGCCTTTAAAAAAGCTGTCCTATATGGTTAGGTAAGAGTACCATAATGGCAATGCTTTCAGTATTATCTTGGAATGTGAATAGTTTCATAGGTATAGACAAAAAGGAAATATTTGATTATATTAAGATGTGTGAAGTGGAAATAGCAATGCTACAGAAGACACATTTGGAAAGAACTGAGCATGTGAATGTGATAAAGGATTTCAGGATGAGTATTCAGCAGAATATCAGGGACAAAGGAAAGAGGAAAACGTATTAATTGCTAGAGAAGATCCAATAGTGATAGAGGAAATAGATTATAATGACAGCTTTATAGTAGTAAGAGGGTACTAGCAAGGGATGAGGATTATGCTGGCAAGTATTTATATTCCACCTGAGACTGCTGTTATGGAACTTAAAACATTTTAGCAGGGAATATTACTTGTAGGTGGGGACTGGAATTTGATTTGCACCAGTGAGGATATATCCTTGGTACCTAGAAGGGAAATATAACAAGAGGGTAGATTTCTGAATAAAGTTACAAAAATATTTGGTGTGGAAGATGTGAATTCAGTAATGGGGAACTCTGAGACATTTTACACATTATCCCCAAGGTGCAATAACTGGGCTAGACTAGATAGAAATTGTATTTCACAGGAACATGTGCATTTAATTGAGAACTTTGACACTGTTTCAGATCATGCACAATTAATTAAGATAAAATGGATGGTAATTAAGTAAAGATGAGACAGTGGCAGTTTTCTACCTACATGTTCAAAAGAGAGGAATTTAAGGGCTGGATAGTGGCAATTATTTGGGAGTTATAGGGAAGATGGAAAGTATTCCAGAAGTTAAAGCTATTGAGTTGGCTAAAATGAAAGTGGAGTTTAAAAGTAGCGTAGAAATAAAATATGGTTAAAATAACAATAATTATTTAGAGGAGCTGAAAGAAGGTTGAAGTATTACAGAATGAGGGGAGTCTGACAAAACAAGAAGAGGAGAAATTTAAAAGTGCTAAAGAGAAAATAAGGGAGTACCTGGATAATATGTATGAGTTTCTCTAGAGCACAAAAAACTTTTGGCACAAAGACTTAGGTAACAGAAAGTAGAAGGGATTGCTACCATATTTGAGGAGCATGTAACAAGAAAAATTGCCAGACATCCTGTAGAGGTATAAGATATATTTCAGATGTTTTATGAAAAATTGTATAACGCAAGGAAGTGGGGAAATCAAGAAAAGGCACACTTGAAAATACTTGTGGAAGACTTAAATATGCCTAGGTTAGAGGTGGATGACACTCAACAAGATAGGAGAAGATGAGGAGATAAAAAACATTGAGATGTGTAACCAATCTGCAGGAAAGTCTCTAGGAGTAGATGGCATTCTGGTGGATGTTTGGAAACTAGGAGGGAAGAAAGTGATCAAGATCTGGAAGGTTTTGTTTAACAGTATTTTAAAAGGAAAGGGGGAGCACCAGTATCCTGAAAAAAAAGTTGTGGTGGCTGTAATACCTAAAGAATGTAAAGGTCCATCAGCTCCAGCTTCACATAGGCCTGTTTCAGTTTTAAACAATGTTTATAAAGTGTTTTGACTATAATGGCTAAAAGAATGGCAAAGGTGTTGCCAAAATTGATAGATGTGGATCAGTTTGGTGTTGTGGAGGGGATGCCAGCATTTGACAACATTAATAGAACAATGATAATCCAGAGGGAAGCAGAATGTAAGAAAGTACTGCTGCTGTTGGTGGGTCTTGATGCAGAGAAAGCATTTGACAGAGTAGGGCAATTTCCTGATGTAGTAGTAAGGAGGTTATTAGGAAGGTGAATGAGGGATTGGAGGCAAAAATCTAAGTGGTGTAGGGTTCTTCTCTGTTAAGTTGTATCCAAACAGAAGAGTCATGCAACAATGTCCTCTTTCCCCCTTTGTTGTTTGTGTTATGTTTAGAACCATTGGCAAAGAAAATGAAGGACTAAGAAATTCAAGGATTTAATTGTTATGATTTTCAAAAAAAACATGGCTTTATTTGTAGATGATCTTATCTGGTAAGATAAAACCAGTAAAGGACATCTGAGTGTTGCTGAACATTCTGAACTTTTTTTTCAAGATATAAAATTATTGAAGGTAAAATGAAGGATCTAGCTATATGTGTGTACACATGAATTGATTCAGTAATACCCATATTTATGGGGAGATGATCAAATGATGTATTTAGGATGCCTGTTTGACAGGTAAGAATATGTTGGAAGAGACTAAACAAAAAATAATACAAACAGTGAGAAACTGGAGGCTGTTGTCTATGGATGGCAAGATTAAAGCAGTAAAAAAAGTTTTTAATCCATTTAGTTTTACACATAGATCAGTCCATATTTTTTTTATCAACCAGAGGAAAAGTTGTGGATAATTAACAAAGAGTTGAAGTATTTTATCTGGGAGGAGAATAGGACAAGAGTCAAGTGGGCTAAGTTGCTTCTTTCAGTAGAACAAGGCAGTTTATAATTACCTGATTTGAATCGATATTGTGGATCTACAGTTTTAATGGTCTTATACATGACAAAATCAGAAAGCTACATTTCAGAGTAGAAAAGGATGATGATGATGAAGTGGGAGGGATTGAAGAAATGATGATTTGCTTCCAAAATCTCACCCTTTCCTTAAGGTGATTAACAGTCATGCAGAGTATTAAATTCATAAAGTTGCAGAAAGTATAGTAAAAACTAAGCCTAAGCCAACATGGGAATGGAGAAAGGAGATTCTGCCGATAGGAGTGACTGCAATTAGAGGTGCAAAGAATAGGCAAGAAAGGGCTAGAATTTACTGAAGAAAGCTGACAAATGAACAATGTATTGGGAACAAGTAATTAGAGAGGGAAAGGTAACAGAATGGGAAGAGGCCAAGAAGACATTTGGACTGCAGGTTAGAGATTGCCTTCCCTGTCAGGGATTGATATCAGAGTATAGGCAAATGTAAGGGATATTGGAATCCTAAGTGGAAGTCTGCACTGGTTGTGTTTTTAGTTTCATATACAACAGAAGCTGCTGTTAAAAAGGGATACTTAGCAGGGTATGTAAAATTAGTGTATGATAGCTATAAGAGTCAATTAGAGGAGGTCATAAAGGTTTGGGAAGAGAGACTGGAAAAGCAATAGAAGATTTAGGATTTTTGCCTGGAAGTATTTGGAGTCTGTTGGGGTATAAAAGTGTCTATGCAAAAATTTTTCCTCCGGTACATGACTAATATTGGAGGTGTAATGGGGAATAAAGAGGCACCTGGGAGCATGTGAGTGTAATGAGTTGGCAGACTTTAAAACTTCCTTACAGAGAACACTGTCAAGAATACTGGGTGAGCAAATGATTGCAAATAAGGAAATTATTTTTTGAGCTGGTGTACAGTTCTGAATTGCCTAGACATAGTAATGTCTTCAGTTTAATTCTAGTGGCTGCCAGAAAAGCAATTACTAAAAAATAAAAATCGAAGTCTTAACCAGACATACTTGAAGTAGTGAATATTGTAACAAGATGAAAGAACAGGAAGTGGAATCTTTTCAAAAGGGTAGGAGTAAATTGCATAGAAGTAAATGGAAATTGTGAGAGCAGTACATGCAGAAAAATTAGAGGAGGAGTGAGGTTTAAAAGAAGGCAGGAACTGAACAATTTATGTAATGTTGAAATGATTATATTGTATAGAGCAGTATATGTGATGTATAGTTTTTTAGATGTTTACAAATGTGAACTTGTTAAAATGGTTTGTGTTATATAAACGCAAGTTTGCCTATGTCACAAGTGATAATTCAATGTTTTTTGTGTATATATTTTTTGTGTATGTGTGTGTGTGTGTGTGTGTGTGTGTGTGTGTGTGTGTGTATATGTGTGTGTGTGTAAAATTTAACAATTTTGAATGAAAGGTAGTGCCAACAAACTGGCAAGGATGAGGTATCTCCTTTTTTGTTTTCTGACATGACTTTACTCAGCTTTAGGCTTTGGTCTCCCTCTTTGGGCAAGAAAGCTAAGTTTTGGCATACCCATCTTCATCTTGTGTTAGCATGCACTGTTATGTCAGGTGAGGAAGCTATCTGAAGTTTTATGATACTGTATGGACGTATGGTATCCTTGATGGGATACATCCTGTATGTAATGGCTATTGCTATGGTGATCAGTTTGAATGTCTGCAGTTATATTAAACTACACAACTGTAGCTTTCTTACTGGTGTTGGTAGTAATTACCAGCAGTCTAGATAGAGCTAGAGACCCAAACACATCAGTGCCTCTCTTGATTTATCCAAATTTAAATTATAAAAATTAATATTGGGTTCATAGGCTCATAGGTTCATACTAGGCTATCTGCCCTAGGGCATTTATAAGCCTAGCCAGAGTGTGTTTGGCTTTCGCCACCCATTTTAAATTAATTTTGCTATGCCTTTTTTTCAGGATAGTATACTGTGCCTCTGTCTAACAGTGACACAGAAGTGATAGCCGAGGTAAACCTACGATCTCCCATCCACTCATCAAGATTCCTCTTGAAGAGAGTCAATGTGGGGCTCTGCCTAACCTGGACTGGGATTTTATTCCAGAGTGAAGGGAGCCTCTGGGTTATGAATCTGTCCCTCCAGCTTGTCCTATTTATTTCAGTGCTGAGGTTCAAGTCTCTCGAGCGCGTAGCTCGATGGGATTTGGATTTTCTGAGGTGCAGCATGTCCATTAATTCCGGGTTGGACATGGCTTTATACGTCAGGCACAGATCGCCTCTGAGCAGGCGGTATGCCACTGAGTAGAGCTGGAGTTTCTTTAACCGGGTAGCATATGGCATCTGTTTGAGCCCTTTGATCCTCTTGGTGAGGTACTTTTGGGGTCTATCCAGTTGCTGCAGGTGTCTGGTAAGGTACATCCCAAAAGGGGCATTGTACTCAATTATGGGCCTGATGAGGGATGTGTAAAGAGGTACGATGACCTCCCCTGATCTAGATGTGAATCCCTTCATGATTAGGTGGGCTATATAAAATGTTTTTCTAATGACTTTGGCCACGTGGTTGTCAAATGAGAGATTGCTATCAACTTGGGTCCCCAGGTCCCTAATGACTTCTTCTGTACTTAATGGATTACCACCTATGTGGTAATTTGTGGGCACTTTGTTTTTGCCAAAGGGTATGACTATACACTTTTTGGCGTTTAGCTTGAGGCCATGGCTCTGGCACCAGTTGTCTGTTTCTATGAGGCCCTTTTGGAGGATGCTTGTGTCGGCTGGAGAGTTGATTATGGCACCCAGTTTGCAGTCATCTGCGAACTTGGTCAGCCACAGTCCTTCCGTGTTGGCCTGTACCGCCGAGAAATATATACCGAACAAGAGAGGTCCCAGGACTGAGCCTTGTGGGACGCCACCTGTAACTGGTTTGGAGTCTGACATGGCTCCAGCAATTCTAACCATGTGGGTTCTGTCCTTGAGCCAGTTTGCAACCCATCTAGTGACATAGGGGTTATAATGCCCGATTGGGGTATTGTATCAAAGGCTTTTGCGAGGTCCAGGTAGGCTGTGTGGACCACCTTCCCCTCATCAATGACCTTGGTGACTGTTTCAAAGAAATCAACCAGGTTTAAGAGGCAGGATCTGCCCTTAACAAAGCCAAACTGGGTAGGATCCAGTGTCTGTAGGTCCCCAATATCTTTATTTAGGAGGTCCATGATGATCC
>NC_056747.1:880310412-880342912 GCF_019279795.1 Protopterus annectens
AGGTGGGAGTCACCCTCACTCCCCTTGGGGGTTCCCCTCTCTTCCAAATCCTCCCCTGAGCTCCCCTCTGCCTCTGAAGAGATTGTGCAAGAGGAGGCACCTAGACTCCTCTACAGAGTCTCACTGAGGATACGGACCTCTGTGAAGGGGACTGGTCCCCCAGATCTCCGTCTGAGGATGTCTCCTTTGGGACATCTTAGAAATTCTCAAGCTTAAGGGCGGATCATCTCGGAGGAGTCCATGTTCCTGAAGGCTTTCAGGACGGGGCCATCTTCCGCCTGGCTTCCACCCTGCTGTTGGACTCCTAGACCTCATCACCAGCAGGGCATGGAAGGAGCTGGATACTGTGGAGCCAGTATCAAAACACGTCAACAAGTTTCTGAGCCCTCCCTCCGACAAACAACTTTGGTTATAGGGCGTGCCATTTGATGCTATTGTGGTAGCCTCCACCGCCACCAAGAAAGAACTGGTGGAGCAAAGTATGTCTGTTTATCCCCCTTTAAATAAGAGTCCTGGTCTGTCGACAGGCATGGAAAGCAGGTCTTCGTCTCACCTACCTTTGGTCTGTGGGCATTTAACTACTTGACACATTTCAACTGACTCCAGAGGGGCTTGGTCAAGGAGCTTGCAACTTCCCTTTTTGAGTTGTTGCCTGCCAGGGAACTAAGTAAGTTGTACCCCAAGCTGTCTACTCTCACTTCCCTGTCTAATTCCTTGATGAGGCTGATTTCCAACACTGCAGAAGGTGCCTTTTGAGCAGTCTGTACAGGCATCGCTATTCGGCGCTACACCTGGCTGCATCTTTGTGGATTTGCGGAGTCCTTTAAGGTATCCTTCACTAATGCTCCCTTTGATTGATCTACCCTCTTTGGTCCTTCAGTTAAAGAAACACCCACCTTCAGTGAGCAGGAAGGCAAGACCTTGTTGGCTGTGAGAATAAAGTTTCTACCCCTAAGTACTCCTTTTCCAAGATGCAGTGAGGAGACTAGAAAAGTGTGGTTTCGGAAGTCGCAGTCTTCCTTTCAAGACACTCAGGATGAGCCCTCTTCTACAGGCCAGGGGAGAGGGTTCAGTGGCAGACACTACCCAGGGAGTAGAGGGGGTCTGCAAAATCAGGGCTGCAGGGAGCCTTTTTCTGCGAAGCCTCCCCAGCGCTCCTGAGGCGCTGCCCGACTGTCCTGCCCTGGAGGCAGTCAAGGGTCATTAATCACTGCACCCTTTGGCCTGGGCAAATATTATAAGTGATCGCTGGGTGCTAAACGTTATTTCCAGGGGCTTTTTTATTCCCCTTTCTCAGCCACCCCCTCCACTCGGGAGGTACTTCCCTGATGCACCACCCCATCAGAGGGAGTTAGCTCAGGAAGAAGTGCTCAAAACTTTTTCAGAAGAGAGCCATCCAAGAGGTCCCACCAAGACAATGAGAATCCTGAACTTACTCTTTCTTCTTTTTGGTGCCAAAGAAGACAGGGGGACCTACGTCCAATACTGAACCTCTGTTTGTTGAATCTGTCTGTCAAGAAGTCCAAGTTCCAGATGGTCACTGTCCATCGTGCCCCTTCTCATGCCCCTTCTGTACAAGGATGATTGGATGTGCTCTGTGGATGTCCAGGATACATACTATCATATAAAAATAGACGTGCTCCAGCAGACATCTTCAGTTTTGCATGGGGACCAGTCATTACCAGTTCAGGACCCGGCCCTTTGGTCTCACCACAGCCCCCCCAGCTGTTCACCAAGTGCATGGCAGTGGCTGTAGCTTACCTGAGACTGCAGGGATTCCAGGTGTTTCCCTCAATTTACCTCAATGATCGATCCTCGCAGCTTCTAACAAATATCGACTAGTCACAGCCACTCAGTACTTACTTCGCCTGTTCGACCAGTTTGGAATCACAGTGAATCTGCCCAAATCATATCTGATTCCATCCCAAAATTTGGGGTTTATCAGAATTCGGCTGGATACTGTGTCAGAGATTGCAGCGCTTCCTCTCCTACATGTTTATCTAATCAGAGCTCATGTTCAATGCCTTCTAGATCTGACTCGTTCTCAGGTCTGCCTTATTCTGAGGTCCTTAGGGTCCATGGTGGCAGCAGTCTATCTGGTGCCATTAGCCAGGTTCTACATGAGGGTTCTGCAGTGAACTGTAGCGGTCCAATGGTCTTCTGTGTTTCATCCGATGACTGCCTCAATCCATCTCACTCCAGTGTGCGGGTGTCATCTTTGGTGGATTCAGTCTCCCGACCTCTTACCAGCAGATCATTTTCTCTTCCTCCCCCTACTGCCATCATGACCTCTGATGCTTCCCTGTTGGGGTGGGGGAGCATTACCTGGGAAAGATTGTCCAAGGCACGGGGTCCTCCACAGAGACTAGACTGCATATACATGTGTTGGAGATGAGAGCAGCTGTTCTCACATTGCAAGCTTTTCAGGACTGCTTCCCTCTGGGTACCATTGCAGTTCACACAGAGAACGTGGCAGTTGTGTGGTACATCAGCAACCAGGGGAGTACATGGTCTTATCTGCTTTGTTATGAGGCCATGAGGGTGTGGGACTGGGTGATGTCCTCGGGGCACTTTCTCCTTGCAACACACATTCCTGGCAAGTCCAGCGTGTTGGTAGACAGACTCAGCAGGGCCATTCTGGGTCCTCACGAGTGGTCCCTAAATCCTTCAGTGGCGATAGAGATTTTCCTTCGCTGGGATCGCCGAGCTGTGATCTGTTCGCTTCCCCTCACAACTACAAATGTAGCTGGTATTTCACTCTGATTCCCCCAGTCGGGGAGTCCCCCAGGGAAGCTGTGGAACACGAATGGCCTCTTGGTTCCTATACGCCTGTCCTCCTATACCTCTCATTCCCAGAGAGCTTCAGAAAACTTGATGCCTCAAGGCCACCTTGATCCTCCATCTCCCCCCTTTTGGCCTTGGCAGGTGTGGTTTCCCCTCCAATGGTCTCCTCTGAAGTACCCCCACTTGGGTACTAGATCCACTTCCGGATCTGATTTCCCACTCTTACCAACGTATGACCCCAACCTTCAGACTGTTTGTCTGACAGCGTGGTTCATCCACTTCCCATAATCCTGAATCAGTCCAGGCTTCCATCACCTGTCAAACATTATCCTGGCCTCTCAGAAAGCATCCACCAGAAAGGTATATGCAAGCAAGTGGAAAAGGTCTTCTGTTTGGCCCAAGCAGTGAAATCTGGACCCTTTCTCAGCTCCCATTCTAGATATCTTATTGTTCTTGTGTCCACTTTTTCAAGATGGGTCTAGTTTCTCTGCTGACAAAGTGCAGTGGGCGGCTATTTCTAATTTCCATGTTTGTGAGGAATCTACTTTTTCTATTGCCTTTGTAAGGCATTTTTGAAAGATATTTTTCTTCTCCGTCCTACTGTCAAAGATCCTTCTCCATCTTGGGACCTTTCATTTGTTGCTGCCTTTCTAGCCCGTCATTCCGTAGATGAGATTTGTGTGGCAGTTTGAGCAAAAAAAAAAAATCTAATTTGTGTGGCAGCCATCTGGTCTACTCCTCACACTTTTGTTACTCATTATAAACTTGTCTCCAGGCACAGGGCTTCTTCTGGCTCCACAGTTCTTCAGCATGTCTTTCCGTAAGGTTACTCAGGATTTAGGGTGGCTGGAGACTCTGACCCAAGAGTGAGGAATAGTGACCTGGATAACACCCGATAGATGTACGTATGCATGTGTGCATGTAGTAAGCAAACAGAAACGCAAGCAGTGACTGCAGGGCAGACTTGAACCTTGTACCCTGAAGCTGTGAAGCATAAATCTTTATAGTTGAGTAACTGTGCTGCCCGGTCTGTCTGATTTATGCAGTAACCAAAACTTCATTTGGACTACTCTGGTAGCCTGTCTGGGATGTACCACAAGAGTTTAATGTAAATGTTTTGATGGGTTTTGTTTAACCATATTTGACTTGATATTTTTTTTCCCTAATCTTTCGCATACATGTCAGGGTTTTTTTTTTCCCCCCAGAACTGAAGTGGGCAAAAGAGCTGGGAGTGCTGCTACTATTTTGTATATTATAGGGGAGCAGCAGAATAAAATGTTAATACAAATATTATTTCTTTGGAGAATATTTAAGTATTGATATGATACGCAAGTCTGTGTGGTGGATTTTAGACTGAACTTCATTTCAGTGTTTCATAGGTTCATAGGTTCAGTGTTTCAAGTCCTTCATATTTTCGTAGTTCTAGTGGAAGGACTGTTTATGTTTTCTGTAATTGCCTTGTATTTCTGATTTTGTTGTTATTATATTATTGTTATTATTATTATTATCATTATTATTGTCATTATTAATATTATTATTATCCTTTTCTGTGTAATCAGGAAATACACCACAAGTAGCTGGTAGCAATCATTTTTAGAGGAAAATAATTCTTTGCTGTGATTCGTCATACAGCATTCCTCACTCACCATGTAGACTATTCTGTAGATTTGATTTCATTTTTTTTAGAGCAGAGCTCTGTCATGATAGGACAGAATGCAGCAGCCACATTGTACTGTCCCCTGTGCATAAGTAATTTGGCATGGTGAGATGGACCATCATCTTCTGGGTACAAAGACGTAGCAGCACTTGGCTGTTGTCTGTCTGTATATTACGTTTTAAACGTAATTGCAAGTTTTTCTTGAAACAGTAGTGGAAGACATCTTTAAATTTCTAAGCTATACTTATTTTTGTTTGTTTAAGGTGTTTTTTTACCTGCATGGAAAGCTTTTGTTACAGATGTGGAGTTTATTGCCAGCCAACTTTGTCTGTTTAAACTGTGAGGTGTTTTCCCCAATCACTTTTTTTTTTATTTATACAGTTTTATTTCCCTTGAGTTGCCATTCTTTCAGAATGCCCATGACTCGTACGACCCATTAGCTGTCATTTGGCACAACCTATCTACTGTGTATCAGCCCATGTTCACTAGTATCCCTTGGCATTGAGAGATCTAAATCTTCTGGCATTACATGTTGACTTGGCTGCTTTAAGATGCTGAAGATAACTCTGGAAGTGGATGAGAGTCTCTTTTTTTCAATTAAGGCGATGTATACAATGATACTGTATGCTGTGTGTATAAACAATATCCAGTATGGACGAACTTGTATACTTGTGGTGTGCATCATCCTGAATGCCATCAGTGGTACTTAACTGAATGCATTGCTCCTCCTCCTCCTCAAAAGAGATTCCCTAAAACATCTACATCCTCAACCCCTACTAGATGACCATCATGTGATATTAGACTTTTCCTGAACTAATCCCAAACTATGGTCAATAGAAATCTTTTTGCTGTTCTTGTGGATCAACATATGCCATTTTACAGTTTTAGCCGATGTTTAAACTCTATATGCAGTTTTAGTTTTTATATGTAATCAATTTTATCCTTTGGGATGTAAAATTGGTCCACTGTACATTTCTATCATTTCCTTGTAGTCAGAGTTTTAAGGCCCATGGATCAAAACTGGCAACAGCCCAGACAGCAAGCACTATCAGATTTTATGTTGTGTTTAGATTTTTTTATTAGCTTTGTTGCATACAGGAGGTAATACCTCTGACTGCACTCTTAACTAGCCCCACAGATTATTTTTTCAAGTAGTCTAAGTTCTTAGTCAAAAATCTCACTTAGCTTCTAGGTACACAAATTAATTTATGCCCTTGTAGTCTATATAGTTTTCTGTAGTGAGGCATGATCTTTTTACATACTCCACTTACACTGTTGTCTGTAGTTAAGGTTAAGCATCAGTTTGCTGAGGTATGTGAGTGAGCCTTTTGCCTTAGGTAGACATTTATTTATGTGTTTACGTATGTATTTATGTATGTATTTATTTTCTGTACTGCGATGGTGGTGCTGCGGTAGCGTTGTCGCCTCACAGTAAGACGTTGTACCGTTCGATTCTCAACTAGAGCGTCTTCTGTGTGGAGATTTGCGTGAATGGGCGTACGTTCATTGAAGGTTGTGCGTCAGAGCTGGCAACTCGGCACGTAAAAATCTGCTGCCAATCATTAGCGGACCGGAGTTCCGCTGTGGCGACCCCTAACCGGGAAAAGCCGAAAGACACAACAACAACGTATGTATTTATTTTCTAAGGCAGATTACTTATCTAAATATACCATTTTCAGGCTAGTGTGGTTGAATAAATACTGACAGGCTATAGAAGTCAAACATGGGTCATGCAAACTGTTATCAAATTCAGCAAACAATTTTTCAGATACAAGTTGTGTAATAAAATTTCATACACTCTTATTTGTATGGAAGAATGTTTTGTGCAATACAAGCAGTGTATTCCATGAATGGAGATAGGGTTACGACCAGTAAACCATGTACTGTGTATAACTCTTTATGGATGTTCTTCGTCTTCCATTGCTGCAGTCCTGACTATTGGGTATAGTCCGCGTCCAGTCGGCCCGAATACCAGAGTATAAGGCTGACGTCGGTCAGGGCGCATTAGACTGACGCCAGTTCGCCAGGGTACTAATGCGCAAGACCGACGCCATATCTCAGTCTTTTGCCGCATGGTCCGATGCAGAAGCAGTTTTGCGAGTGCAGGTTGGCGTACTGAAATATTTCCGAAACCGGAGTTTCAGACCGAAACAGAGTTGGCTAAGTACCCGTTGGGAACATTTTAGTTTTTCTTGCCTCAGTATTTTACCGGATGTCAGAAAAAGTGAATAACTGTATTTCTTGTGGGAAACAGATACCTCATAGGGATTATCATACCTTGTGTATACCTTGTTTAGGGCCTGAGCACGACGTTGTTGGTTGCCGCCTTGTGCTAGGTTTAACAAACGCACTATTAAGAGGAGGTTAGACTGTGCCAGGTTAGTGTTTGGGAAGCGTTGCAATTATAAAATGCCGCCGGATGCTCCGGCGCCCGCCTCCAAGAAGCGCAAGGATAAAACAGTGAAGCCTAGGGTTGAGGAACCGCAGTCCCGGACGCCGGTTCTTTAGAAGGCTCAGTGGAGCTTTGCCAGGAGTTTCCATGGGAGTCCCAGGCAGAGACTATACTCTTACAGGATGTGCCTTCTCAGGAGGTAGGCCAGGCTGAGGGGCTTCTCAGGTGACTGTTCTTCCCTCTCTTCCCAAGGTAGTTAGGGCCTCCTTCTGTTGCCAAAACTTTTCAGAGGTAGGCCTACTTCAGCTTCAGTGGGGGCTTCTCCTAGCATTTCGGGTTCTGTACCTAAGAAACATATGCTTAAATGGCAGAAGATTTGATTACTATGATTAGGGGTTCTATGCCCCGCCTGATAAGAGGCCTAGGGTGGAACCGGAGTTTGATAGTTTTGAACAGTGTTCAGAGGCTTCAGAATCTTCTGTGGAAGATATGCAGGAGTATCCTACTTATTCTGATTCTGATGTGGATGATTCCACTCCTACAGCTTCTCCACCTGAGGATTTCTCATTTTCAGAGACTTTGCATTCCATGAGGGAGCACTTTAAATGGGAAGGCCAGGATTACTCTGACTCCAGGAAAAGGCTTAGGGAGTTCTTGTTTTACCCCAGCATAGGCCTTTAGCTATTCCTCCTGTGTTGAATGTGGTGGAAGATGTTTTGCAGAGGCTTCCTGAACCCTGACTCTTTGCCTGCTGCTCCTGTTAAGCCTGATAGGTATTATAGCGTGCCCGAAGCTCAAAAATATTTGTTTAAGAGTCCTAGCGCCGACCCAGAAACTATTTCTCAAGGGCCTAAGGGTGTAAAGGCTTCTGTGGTTAAAAATCCTGTTCCCACTGATAAAGAGGCAAGGGCTTTGGATAGGTGGGGAAAGAAAGTGTATACTTCTTCCACTCTAGCCATGAGAGCTTTAAATTGTCAGTTTCACATGCTAAAATATCAGAATTATCTCCTTTCACAATTGAAATCTAAGGTGGATGCTTTGGCGGAAGGTATTGAGTGTAAAGAGTTGCTGGATTTGGTTCATGTGTCTGAACAAGTGGGTAAGCATTCTTTGCAATGTGGTTTTGATGCTGTACAGGCCTCCTCGAGGGTGGCTGCTACCAGTTCGGTTCTTCGCAGGCATGCCTGGTTGAAGGATCAGAATTTAGCTGAGCATGTTAAGACAAGGATTTTGGATGCTCCTTTACAGTCTGATGTGTTGTTTGGTTCACCTGTGGAAGCAGTTTTAAAGAAAATGGAGGACAAAGCTAAGTCTATGCAAACTGTTAAAGATTTTTGCAGGTGCAGCCACCAAGTTTAGTAGAAATTGGCCTGCTAAGGGGTGGACATATCCTGCTTATGATTCTCAGTCTAGGGGTAGGTCTAGACGTGGTAGGGGCAGGGCTCAAGGTTCTTTAGGCCTAGAACAGGAGTTCACCTGCTCAGACTTCTGGTGAGGGCAGGGGTCAGTCCTTTCGTAAACAGACCCAATGACCTGTTTTTTCAGCTGCCAGCAGATTCAAGTTTGGCAGCTCCTTTGGGAGGAAGACTGTCTCTTTTCAAAGAAAATTGGGATTTAATTACTCAAGACAAATGGGTGTTGGATATCATTCACCACGGTTACAGATTTTATTTCCATACACTGCCCCCTTTCAAAGGCATGCCAGACGTTCCTCCTCAACAAAGAAAAGAGGCTCACAAGCAAGTTTTACAGTTACTTCTCATAGGGGCCATTCAGCCAGTCCCTGTATCAGAAAGGGGCCTAGGATTTTATTCTCGCCTGTCCCTTGTACCAAAGAAGGGAAACACGTGGAGACCAATTTTGGATTTATCTATCCTCAACACTTATCTGGACATTCCCAAGTTCAAGATGTTGACGTTACAACAGCTTTTACCTCTGCTGGGCAAAGATCACTGGATGGTAACTTTAGATCTCAAAGAAGCTTACCTTCATGTGCCTATAAGGCTAAGTTGCAGGAAATATCTGCGGTTTCGAACTGGAAATTCTCATTATCAGTTCTCTGCATTGCTCTTTGGCTTATCTACTGCCCAGAGTGTTCACAAAGGTTCTGGCTCCAGTGATAGCTTACTTCAGGCTTCATGAATTCAAATCTATCCTTACTTGGACGACTGCCTGATTCTGGCTCAAGAAAAGGAAGTTCTTCTACAGCACCTGGAATATGTTATCGAGTGCTAAGATGCCTAGGGTATTCTGTGAGCGAAATAAAGTCCAGTCTAGTACCCTCTCAAGACATGTGCTTTCTGGGTGTGAGACTGAATACAGCAGCCCAGATGGCCTTTTAACCCCGGACAAACAAAGAGTCTGTCACTTTACTTCCATCATCTATCTCATCAGTCCATGCTGACTGCAAGGACAGTCCTTCAAGCATTAGGGTTCATGGCATCTTGTATTCTGGTGCTTCCCAATGCCAAACTGCATATGAGGAAGTTACAATGGTATCTCAAAATGTATGGACACAGCACTGCCAGGATTTGGACACTGTCATTCAAATAATACCTTGCCTTCAAAAGAATTCTTGTGGTGGGCTCAGGAATGTCACCTAAACAAGGGACTCTCTGTGACCCGGCCAGAGGCAAGTCAGATCTAACGACAGATGCCTCGACATTGCTTGGGAGCTCATCTAAATGGAAAGTGGATACAAGACAAGTGGCCTGCCAGACTACAGCATCTACATATCAACATGAAAGAGATGTTAGCAGTCCAGTTTGCATTAATGGCTTTCAAGGAGTTACTTCTTCCAGGGCAGGTGTTGATTCTAACAGACAACACAACTGTCATGTGGTACATCAACAAGCAAGGAACACATTCTTATCCTCTATGCAGGCAAGCAATGATTTTATGGGAGACTGCGCTAAGCCTGCAACTAACTCTTCAGGCAAGGTTTCTGCCAAAAAGGAAAACAAAAAAGAAAAAACCCCTCCTTAGCAGAAAAAAGGGGTTAAAGCAAAACCCCCAAAAACCCCCCTGGATTCCCCCCAAAACCCCCGTTGGAAAAAAATTTTTTTGGGGAAAAAACTTTTCCCCAAAAAAGTAAATTTCCAAAGGAAAATTTGAACCCCCGGTTTTTTTTCATTTTTTGGGGAACCCTTCCTACTGTCAAAGATCCTTCTCCATCTTGGGACCTTTCATTTGTTGCTGCCTTTCTAGCCCGTCATTCCGTGGATGAGATTTGTGTGGCAGTTTGAGCAAAAAATCTAATTTGTGTGGCAGCCATCTGGTCTACTCCTCACACTTTTGTTACTCATTATAAACTTGTCTCCAGGCACAGGGCTTCTTCTGGCTCCACAGTTCTTCAGCATGTCTTTCCGTAAGGTTACTCAGGATTTAGGGTGGCTGGAGACTCTGACCCAAGAGTGAGGAATAGTGACCTGGATAACACCCGATAGATATGCGTATGCATGTGTGCATGTAGTAGCAAACAGAAGCATAAGCAGTGACTGCAGGGCAGACTTGAACCTTGTACCCTGAAGCTGTGAAGCATAAATCTTTATAGTTGAGTAACTGTGCTGCCCGGTCTGTCTGATTTATGCAGTAACCAAAACTTCATTTGGACTACTCTGGTAGCCTGTCTGGGATGTACCACAAGAGTTTAATGTAAATGTTTTGATGGGTTTTGTTTAACCATATTTGACTTGATATTTTTTCCTAATCTTTCATACATGTCAGGGTTTTTTTTTTCCCCCCAGAACTGAAGTGGGCAAAAGAGCTGGGAGTGCTGCTACTATTTTGTATATTATAGGGGAGCAGCAGAATAAAATGTTAATACAAATATTATTTCTTTGGAGAATATTTAAGTATTGATATGATACGCAAGTCTGTGTGGTGGATTTTAGACTGAACTTCATTTCAGTGTTTCATAGGTTCATAGGTTCAGTGTTTCAAGTCCTTCATATTTTCGTAGTTCTAGTGGAAGGACTGTTTATGTTTTCTGTAATTGCCTTGTATTTCTGATTTTGTTGTTATTATATTATTGTTATTATTATTATTATCATTATTATTGTCATTATTAATATTATTATTATCCTTTTCTGTGTAATCAGGAAATACACCACAAGTAGCTGGTAGCAATCATTTTTAGAGGAAAATAATTCTTTGCTGTGATTCGTCATACAGCATTCCTCACTCACCATGTAGACTATTCTGTAGATTTGATTTCATTTTTTTTTAGAGCAGAGCTCTGTCATGATAGGACAGAATGCAGCAGCCACATTGTACTGTCCCCTGTGCATAAGTAATTTGGCATGGTGAGATGGACCATCATCTTCTGGGTACAAAGACGTAGCAGCACTTGGCTGTTGTCTGTCTGTATATTACGTTTTAAACGTAATTGCAAGTTTTTCTTGAAACAGTAGTGGAAGACATCTTTAAATTTCTAAGCTATACTTATTTTTGTTTGTTTAAGGTGTTTTTTTACCTGCATGGAAAGCTTTTGTTACAGATGTGGAGTTTATTGCCAGCCAACTTTGTCTGTTTAAACTGTGAGGTGTTTTCCCCAATCACTTTTTTTTTTATTTATACAGTTTTATTTCCCTTGAGTTGCCATTCTTTCAGAATGCCCATGACTCGTACGACCCATTAGTTGTCATTTGGCACAACCTATCTACTGTGTATCAGCCCATGTTCACTAGTATCCCTTGGCATTGAGAGATCTAAATCTTCTGGCATTACATGTTGACTTGGCTGCTTTAAGATGCTGAAGATAACTCTGGAAGTGGATGAGAGTCTCTTTTTTTCAATTAAGGCGATGTATACAATGATACTGTATGCTGTGTGTATAAACAATATCCAGTATGGACGAACTTGTATACTTGTGGTGTGCATCATCCTGAATGCCATCAGTGGTACTTAACTGAATGCATTGCTCCTCCTCCTCCTCAAAAGAGATTCCCTAAAACATCTACATCCTCAACCCCTACTAGATGACCATCATGTGATATTAGACTTTTCCTGAACTAATCCCAAACTATGGTCAATAGAAATCTTTTTGCTGTTCTTGTGGATCAACATATGCCATTTTACAGTTTTAGCCGATGTTTAAACTCTATATGCAGTTTTAGTTTTTATATGTAATCAATTTTATCCTTTGGGATGTAAAATTGGTCCACTGTACATTTCTATCATTTCCTTGTAGTCAGAGTTTTAAGGCCCATGGATCAAAACTGGCAACAGCCCAGACAGCAAGCACTATCAGATTTTATGTTGAAGTGTTTAGATTTTTTTATTAGCTTTGTTGCATACAGGAGGTAATACCTCTGACTGCACTCTTAACTAGCCCCACAGATTATTTTTTCAAGTAGTCTAATTTCTTAGTCAAAAATCTCACTTAGCTTCTAGGTACACAAATTAATTTATGCCCTTGTAGTCTATATAGTTTTCTGTAGTGAGGCATGATCTTTTTACATACTCCACTTACACTGTTGTCTGTAGTTAAGGTTAAGCATCAGTTTGCTGAGGTATGTGAGTGAGCCTTTTGCCTTAGGTAGACATTTATTTATGTGTTTACGTATGTATTTATGTATGTATTTATTTTCTGTACTGCGATGGTGGTGCTGCAGTAGCGTTATGCGCCTCACAGTAAGACGTTGTACCGTTCGATTCTCAACTAGGCGTCTTCTGTGTGGAGATTTGCGTGAATGGCGACGTTCATTGAAGGTTGTGCGTCAGAGCTGGCAACTTCGGCACGTAAAATCTGCTGCCAATCATTAGCGGACGGAGTTCGCTGTGGCGACCTAACCGAAAAGCCGAAAGACACAACAACAACGTATGTATTTATTTTCTAAGGCAGATTACTTATCTAAATATACCATTTTCAGGCTAGTGTGGTTGAATAAATACTGACAGGCTATAGAAGTCAAACATGGGTCATGCAAACTGTTATCAAATTCAGCAAACAATTTTTCAGATACAAGTTGTGTAATAAAATTTCATACACTCTTATTTGTATGGAAGAATGTTTTGTGCAATACAAGCAGTGTATTCCATGAATGGAGATAGGGTTACGACCAGTAAACCATGTACTGTGTATAACTCTTTATGGTTCTGCGTTATGATATTCTGTAACTGTTTGGATCACTAACTTGACAGGTTGGCTAGAACTACTCCTTTTTCTCCAGGGAACAAGTTTGTTATTCTTCTGAGAATGAGGCGGTAGTACATATGCACGTCTTTTGGATCTTGTGTTTTCAGTACAGTCTCCTTTGTTCCCATGTTGCAGTAGGTTTCAAGGACTATCTTATCTCCTGCTCCCACTTTGTACATACTAGAGTAAATAGCAACATGTTGTAGTAACAGTTTCAGATGGCATATTTTCATACTCAGTGTAGCTAGTGAAGATCTAACAAATTAAGTAAAAGACAGCTGACCTCACTAGCTATACTAATGAGATTATTGTGTAAGGTGGGCATGCCACAGCCAGAAGTTGTGGTCTAGACATGCGACGTGAAGTTTTTTTTTTTTACTATTTATGCAGTACTTGTCACCTGTCTCATAATGGCAGCAAGCTTAGCTGTTTCCATTTTGCCAATAAAATAGCCAAATCTGATGTCAGATTTTTAAGAAGAGCCTTGGCTAGTTTTGTATCAAGGGTTTATGTTTTAAAAATGCCAGAAAACTACTGAGCCATCCAGAGTTGCAGAGTTTTTAAGAGTAAAATATCTCATAGTTATGAAACTTTTACCTATGAAGATAACAGTTTGGAAGTCGGTATTAGATGAATCTTGCCTCTTGCAAAGCACAACCTAACCGTAACGGTCTCATTTCATAAGATGGAATGCAAGCCATCATGTGTGAAGCAGTTTATTTTGCTTGGCTGCCATACTGTTTATCAGTAAGCAGGGAAATGGTAGTAATTCTAAAGTGTGGCAAAAGCATTTTATTGAATTAGTTTCAGGGTGAAGGAGTTGTACGTGTTGAGTTTATAATGGGAAAGTAGTTTTTGAACTGATGGTTTGTATCAAAAACAAAAGTTGCATTTCTCCTTACATGTAGCATTCCTCAGGACCTCTGTGTGGCAGTGTGAAGACACTAATCTGTCATTGTAGACTATATTTTTATGAGACTGGGGTTGTGGGGGAAGGAATATGACAACAATGGACTGACTGTAAATAGGGGAATTCTGTAACTCATATTTTGTAACCTGTAGAACTACAGACTTGATTGCACAAAAAGTGCAGAGCTGCAAAAATTTAAATGTGAAATGTAGAACTGCAGATAAATTGTGATATGCAAATCACTGAACCACAGCTGTCTTTTACGTAACCTTTCCACACTTTGCCTTAATCGGCTTTTTCAGTTTGCCTTTTTCTTTAGCATTATAGTCAACATTTGCTATACAGCATATACATGTGAGGAAAATGTGTGTTTGGGGGGGGGGGGGTCAGGCTGTGTGTGTGTGTGTGTGTGTGTGTGTGTGTGACTTGAAATGTTCACTGAACATCTACTTTTTGCTTTGTTGTGGTTTAATCAGTGTTACCTTCCTTGGTGGGACATTCATTTCAGTGACACTGTAGCATTTTTAGAGTTTTGATATTTGACCTACAATTTGGCCTTGTATCTCTCCCCAGTGTACTTCTGTAGAGTGGTAGTAAGCCTTTGGTGTTGTGATAGTGACTCTGAGGGCCCTGTTATTGTCTAGGTCATTTGATATCGATCCTTGCACTAGTCTGCAGCATATACACCAAATGTTTCAAGACAAAAGGCTGTGCACTTCAGGAAAAAAATTACAAAATAAACTAACAAAAAAAAAACATGTCTTACCAAAAGGCAGTAGAAACTGTTTCAAAAAAGTACTGAATTAGTTGCAGAAGCAATGCTTTGTATTAGCTAAGGCTACCTTTTTTAAGACCAAGCGGTTTTGAAATGTAGCATTAGTGCTCATTTCGAGTATAATTCTGTCTTCTGGTGCCAGAGCAGGAGCAGATAGACAATCACGGTTATAAACGGGCATAGGCAGGCAGTTGTCTACAGAATGTACATGATACAATAGGTGAGGCAATATTTAACATTGTAACAGTAAATTGTTGTACCCTGAACATACTTAAATTCTCCAGATATGCAGATGGCTACTCTGCAGAGCTGATGTGGAAACACTGCATGATATCTACAGCTCAGAAATGGCATTGTATTCAAACACAGAATGTTCCTATTTTCTGATTTGCAGAACTGTAACATGGTGTTACAAGAATATATTATAAAGTCGCAAAGAAAATGCAGAAAGTATTGCTTCTGTTTCACATAATATTTTGCCCTCCAATAAGTTCATTTCATATCTTAAAGTGATTTGTCCAGCATTTTGTTTAACCTTGCTTTCGCATCATTGCATGTGGTGAAAAAACTACCGGACAGCACCTTTACACATTAGGGAGCATTTTCTTGTATTTCAACAAGAAAATCACTTAAAAAAAAAAAAGTTTACTGTACACTGACTTCACTGAGGAAAAAACTGTAAACTTTAACCATAGTGGCATTAGTATAGGAAAAATGTGTGTTGTATACAGAGAGATTAATAGGTATGCAGCTGCACATGTACAAAAGTACCCCTTTAAAGTTTACAAATGTAATACGTTACCCTAAGGTAAGGCCACAATTGTAAATGCTTAATTTATTTGTGCAGTGGTTTAATAAAAAGTTTGCAAAGCATTTTATTTAAAAAAAAAAAAAAATGGCCAAAATATAGACAGGTGTAAAAATCACGACACTTGACTCAAAAAATGCCTTAATGTATATCCTAACATTGTAAAATCGCTTTAAAAATTTGGGATCTTTTGTATTCCATGAAGCCATAAAGAATTAAAAGCAGTTTTTGTCAAACTTGACTGTAAAGTTTATATTTTCTGCTGCTAGGTGGTGCCCTTATGACACCTTCCCAAGATACCATCCTTAATTCACTGCATGGCTGTACAGCGGGTATCATCAGGTTTTTACTGTATGTATTCTGATTGACTGCTTCTCCAGAATAGCAGCCAGTAGAATTCACATGGGACAAACCTGTGATGCACATGAAACAGAACAACCTGTGGGTAGTGAACATTAAGGTTCTAGAGCAGGAGAAGGACTCTGGAATGATTATCACACCAAAAGTGGACATCCAAGGACAGTGTGAGAGAGCACTAACAAGCTGGGTTCTATAGAATATTCTTAGGGGTATAGATTCTGGAAATAAGGAAATCACTGTAGATATTGTACAGTTCTTTGTGTTATCTCTTGAATACATATAAACTTTTGAAAGCCACAAAAAATGGTACTAGATAAGAGTCCAGAGCAGGGCATCCAGCAGAATGAAAGTTAAAGAAGGAAGCATTATTAACACAGGTTTAAAGAACTAGAACACTTTTTTGCTGATGACTAGGAGAGATAATAGGAAACATTAAGATCTAGCTGTATTCAACTGGACGTATAAGAGAATTTAAGTACCTTTTATCTGCACTTTTTTCAAATAATACAGCATTTTAATTGATTTATTTGTGTTTCGTTGAGTATTAACTGAACTGGAAGTTTTGAATCTGTGAAGTTTTGAATCTGTTTTTTCAGTTAGTCCACCACCCGCCCTCCCTGGTTTTGTTTTGGTGTTAATCTTTGTGGCTTTGAAACTGCCCGCCCCTCTTGTAAATTTGTGTTTGGATACTGCTTCTGGGCCCATCTCATTTGCTCACTCAACTGAATGCAGTGAGATCGTATTCTGATTTCAGGCACTCCTACTGTGTACAAAGAGAGCATCTGAGAAAGAAAGAAAAATGAAGCTTGTTTCCTGCCTTTCCTGTAAGTGGTCTAGACTTCTGAGCCCCCAAACCTTTCTGTGTTGGTGGGAAGCCTTATAGCTTCATTTTGTTTCTTAGAACTAGCCAGTTTTCCAGTTTCAGCACTCAAATCCGTTTCTTTGAACTCTGCACTTGTTCAGATCTCGTTGTAAGCACTAAATAAGCTGCAAATTACTACAGCACTCAACTTTCCTCACTTGTCTAGAGGAAGCAGTTTTTAGTATTTAATAAATGAGCACCTATCCAGGCATGTCTAGGGGTTAGCTCCCGGTGATTTCTCCTGTCTACCTGATGAATCTGGGCATCTTGGGGCAATGCAGCAATTGCCTCATGTACACAGACAACCCTCTCCTCCTACCACCCAACACTATAACCTGTGAGAGATGCACTTTTATATAGCCAAACTGGAAGCAAAGCTCTCTTCACCCAAGACTGGACTAGACAGTCAAGAGGAGAAGGTAAACACTTGCACCACACCATACTCATCACATAGTCCCTCAAAACCTACAACACCAAAACACACACATAGAAACACAAAATACACGCCTACATTCGCGGAGGCTGTCAATAAAAACCTGCCCAAGCATCAGGGACCTCCAAAGCAGAAACGCAAGCAAACTCCACCCCCCAACACAACCCAAATGACACATAGCCCACAAATTCCATGTGCCACTCGACCACAGCCCATAAGGCATAACAAAGTACCCAACACTCTAGTCATAGGTGACTCTATAGTCAGGCACACTGATGTTCCACTCACTAGGCTAAACGAGGAGAAAGTTACTGTCAGCTGCCTGTCAGGTGCCAGGATCTGCCACATAACTCACGCACTCAGGTCACTCCACAACAAGTACAAATATGAGACTGTCATTGTCCATGTTGGTGTGAATGACCTGAGACGTACCTCCCTGGACTACATGAAAAGAGACATGGAGGAGCTCCCCGATCTTGTAGCCCAAGCAGGTATGACCCTAGCCCTGAGTAGCATCCTGCCATCACCCAGAATGATACCACAGTGCAAGGACAAAATGATTGACTTCAACAATTGGCTAAGCTTCTGGTGTCATTCTAAGGGGATCCAGTATTTGTATGCCTGGGACGGCATGATCGACAGACCACGATGCTTTGCCAGAGATGGCCTGCACCTTTCGCCCTTGGGATTCCGGATATTGGCTAAGGCTCTTTCCACCCCTATAGTGCCTTTTTAGGCAAGGTTCAAATGACAAATTCACCACCATAACAGGTACAAGCAAGCAAAAATCTGAGGGTAATGCTACTCGATGCTAGAAGTCTAAACCTCAAAATGCACTCGCTCGAGGCACTCCTTAAAATGGAGAACATCGACATCTGTGCAGTGACAGAGACCTGGTTCAAAGCTCCAAAGAGCACCCCTGCATTACCAGGCTATAATTCATACCACACCTTTCAGCCATCTAACCCGGAACGAAGCACTAAAGGTGGAGGAGTGTCCATATTAATTAAGGATATCCACACCTCCAGGCTAGTTGCACAGCATAATGCATCCAAGATTATCCAAGTGCAACTAACTCTGGGCAAGACCGCAATCCAAATTGTAGCTTGCTACAGACCCCCCACCATGCCCCAGGATTCCCATTCCTCATTTCTTGATACACTTTAAAGTATTGGGGTACAACCCAACACCCTAATAATGGGCGATTTCAACTACCTCACCATTAACTGGGAAAACTACTCATGTACCAACTCTTTTGCTTGACGTTTTCTGGAATTCATAAATTCCAATGCCTTAGATCAACTTATTCACACCCCCACCAGGGGCAGCAGTATCCTAGACATGGTCATTACCAACATGGGCAACCAGTGTTCCACACCAGAGGTCAATTCCTCGTTGGTCAGATCCAACCACAAGCTAATCACCCTAGACATCCACATCCCACGCCCACCCCCAGTTAGGGAAAACTCCGTAAAAAACTTCTCCAAAGCCAACTTCACACTTCTTAAGACAGAAGTGGCAAACTTCATGACACCCATGCAGACAGACAATAGAGGTACGACTGCTGAATCCTACACAAATGCACTTTATAAGCACTTACACGAGTGCATGGATTATGTTATCCCTAATAGAACCAAGATGCTGTCCTCCAAAAAAAGGAAGCCAATCTGGTGGTCCACTGCCATAAACAAACTCTACAACAGAAGAAAGAAACTGTTTCAAAAAAAGAGTAAAATTCCATGACTGGAGGAACACCCTGGCCAACCTCTGTAAGAAGCTGAGGTCCCTCATAAAATCCTCCAAAGCTAGTTACGAAAACAAAAGTGCCACTGACTCTAAAGACAACCACAAAGCATTCTATAGCTATGTCAAGAATCTCAATGGCAGCACTCGGATCTGCTCTGAGTTACAGCACAATGTCACTAAGTATACAGAACCAACTGATATTGCCAACATCCTGGCAGATAGATTCAGTGCTATCTTTACCCCCTCTCAACCCCTAGAGGGCCCATCTCTATACCGGAAGAATGCAAAGTTCCTGTAATCACAGCTGCACAGGTAAACACACTCTCCAAAGCCAAGAACACAGCATCCATGGGACCTGACAATATCCCAGGCTGTGTTCTACATGAACTGCAGAATGAACTGGCACCCTACCTCAGTAGCATGTTCAATCATAGCCTCACCTCAGCCTTTGTGCTCACTGAATGGCGCACGGTGATGGTTATCCCACTCCACAAAAGGGGAGCCACGATGGACCCCAGAAACTACCCCCCCATTAGCCTGACGAGCCTGGTCTGCAAGGCTATGGAACATATCATCATGGAACTCATAAACAAAGACATTAGTAATCTCCAAACTCTGGACGCTACCCATTTCGGGTTTGTAAAAGGCAGATCATGTCTCCTAAACCTGGATGACTTCTTTGAAGCAGTCACCAAAGCCATAGCTGAGGATAAGGTGGTTCACACAGCTTATCTAGATCTCGCCAAGGCTTTCGACACCATCTCCCACTCTGGAATTATAGATAAGCTCACTAAACTAGGTATAAATCCCTATGTCACAAGATGGGTTGCCAACTGGCTCATGGACAGAACCCACACTGTGAAAGTAGCAGACTCCAAATCCGACTTCAGATCAGTGACAAGTGGAGTACCACAGAGTTCAGTTTTGGGTCCTCTCATGTTTGGTATCTACTTGTCTGAAGTACAGGCTAACACAGAATGTCTTTGGCTAACAAAGTTTGCAGATGACTGCAAACTAGGAGCCATAATCGAAACTCCTTACGATGTGGACATACTACAAAAGGGCCTCACTGCGACAGATGCCAGGTGTCAAAGCCATTGCCTGAAGCTCAATGCCAAAAAGTGTATAGTCATCCCCTTTGGTAAAAACTCTGTACCCATGAACTACCACATAAGTGGTACTGTGCTTAATGCCGAAAGTGTGATAAGAGACCTTGGGACACAGGTGGACAGTAGTCTCTCCTTTGATAATCACATCGCCATAGTGGTCAGGAAATCCTTCTACGTGGCTCACGTCATCACAAAAGGTTTTTCGTCCAGAAAAAAAGAGGTCATTGTTCCCCTCTACACATCACTCATTTAGACCCATTATAAGAGTACAACGCCCCTTTTGGTATGTACCTCACAAGACATCTACAACAACTGGAAAGGCCACAGAAATACCTCACAAAGAGGATTACTGGCCTCAAACAGATGCCCTACGGAGACTGTCTCAAAAAACTCCAGCTTTACTCCGTCGCATATCGCCTACTCGGAGGCGATCTCTGCCTAACATACAAAGCTATGTCAAACCCAGAGCTGTTGGACATGCTCCACTTAAAGAAATCCCAATCCCTCTGAGCTACACTCTCTAGGGACCTAAACCTTGTCACCACAATAAACACAACATGCTGGAGGGATAGATTCCTGTCCCAGAGACTTCCCATACTCGAACAGACAACCTGTCTATGTCAAACAGAGCTCCTCATTAGCACTCTTCAAGAAAAATCTTGATTGGATGGGAAATAGGAAATTCACTCCAGGGATCACTTCTGTTGCTCTGCTGGACAGGGGCACAGGAAAATAATTTTCTTGGGTGGCGAAAGCCAGGGTACCTTTTTGCCTAGGCTTATATAGGCCCTAGGGCTAATAGCCTAGTACCTACCTATGAGCCTATTCTATGGATTCACTAAATAATGTTGAAGATATCTGAAATTAGCCTGAGTAGGAAGCACAGAGAAACTAGGAAAGAATACTGGCAGCTGACTGAACGTACAAACTACTGTCCAGACCTAAGAGAGTACTTCTTCACTGAGATGGTGGTACAAGATGTGTATATACCAGGCTTGAGAGGTGGTGATGTAAAAACTAAGACAGAATGTATTGAAATAAAATGGATGCATTTGCTTAGAGCCAATGAAGGTAAAGGGTTAAATGAAGTTATTTCAATTAGGCCTTTATTGAAATCACGTGACTTGAAACACTAGGCTGTGCATATAAAAACTCACTGTGGATGCAGTATTTTATGGATCTGAAGAAGTACCTGTGTGTCCGAAAGCGCTTATCCTGTTTTTACTGTTTTATTCCGTGTGTAAAGTTTTATTAAAGTTCCTGTTTGTTTTACACTTCTGCGTGACCAGCTATTTTTTCGATTTTACAATACCAAACAGTACAATATAATGCAATGATGTGCAGTAAACAGCTAAGTTATTGCACCTGGGTATAATTGCATTTGAAAGGAATGATGTAAGATACACAGGAATGTAAACATATACCTTGTAGTACAAATGGCTGTTATCTGTACTCGTGAGTATTTAGCATTATTCAGGTCACGTATGGCTCTGGTATAGAAAATGTTCTTACGTCTGTTTGCCCAAGATGGAATGGACCTGAGCCATCTGCCATAAGGCAGCAGCTCAAACAGGTGATGTCCAATGTGATCAGGGTCTTTCAAGATGTTGGTTGCCGTGCTGAGATGGTGAGAGCTGAAGAGTTCCTCCAAAGAGGACAGTGAGCAGCCAGTGATTTTCTGGGCAGAGTTAATGATCCTTTGAAGGGCCTTCAGGTCTGCTGCCGAGCTGTTGCCATACCATGTGGAAGTGCAGTATGTCAGCACACTTTCAGTAAAACAGTTGTAAAAAGACACTAGTAGCTTCTCCTGCAGGTTTTTTTTTCTGAGGATCCTCAGGAAATTGAGTCAGACAGGTCCCTGCATTATTACTCTGTAAAACATGCCACAATCATAGAGCCCTTGCATCAGTCTTTAATAGTAAAACTAGTTTTAATAGACAATGTGGGCCACAGTATAGTAGAATTACCTCATTTAAATTTCATCAAAAAATTCCTGCAGTGGGTTTACAAGCAGTGAGCACTTTATTGCATGCATGAAAGAAATGCATGTCTAGTAGTCCTGATTTCTTCTTTGGGCTGAGACTTATTTACATAAAAAAAATCATTAAAAAGTGGTTTACTTATTTATTTTACATTTGTTGACCTGGATAGTCCGACTAGATAGATGACCATTTTCAGCAGAGGCCCAGGGGAGAAAAGCTCCAAAGTAAGCAGTTAATACAACATTTACAGTGGTTACATACCTAAACAAGTTATAGAAGTTCCAGGGTTAGAGATAATCCCGAGAGTAGGTCAGGATTAAGTAACACAGGTAAGCAAAAATTACTGTTTGTATCTGTAATCTTAACTGAAGGAGTTAAAATGTTTACAGTGGTTACATACCTAAACTAGTTATACAAGTTCCAAGGTTAGAGATAATCCCGAGTGTAGGTCAGGATTAAGTGACACAGGTAGGCTAAAATTACTGTTTTTAACTCATTCTAGAGGAGAGTTAGTCAGGTTTGCTACACTGACATAGCCAGTTTAGTGTCAAATGTTGTTTGAGTCTAGTCTTAAATTTGACTCAAGGTGGTAAGTAAAGTAGTATGAGTCTATATTATTAGCTCGAAAGCCAATTCTGTCGAATGCATGTCCATCGACATATATTACGAACGGTATAATTACCGAAACACGTCTTCATCGAAAGTGAAATCCTCAAATTTATTGTTGTCCAACACCGCGTCCCTGCTGTGAAGTAACAACATTAACAACAGCTCATTACTAAACTTATAAAAATATCCTCATCTGCTGTTCCACACTTATTGCACAAAACATACAATCCTAATAAAAACATAATTAAAAAAAAAAAAAAAAAACTAAAGCATTTATGCAGCGGGGCAAGCCCCTCTGCACCCCCCACACCCTCACTACTTAAATATACCAACTCCGAGATCGCACAGCATTGAAGTAAACGGAATCTCCCCTTATGGAGATTTCCGTTTAAACGTTCAATGTTGTGCGCTTTCGGCAATAGCTCGGGCCAACTAAAACTAGTTTTGATAGTCTGAACTAGTAGCCTATTAGAAGATCAAAGAGGTTTGGGATTATAGGGGGTGATAATATTTTTAAGAGCAAGAGTATTGTCTGGATTGTAAAGGATTTTATAGGCAATAATCAGTATGTTATACTGGATCAAGCTGGGTAATTCTAGCCACCCAAGTTGGTTTAGGTTAATACAATGATGTGTCCTATAAGGCAGCCCAGTGACAAATCTGGCAATGTGGTTGTAGCAGATAGTTTGTTAAAGACAGACTTGTTTAGATTAGAGAGTAAAGGGGAAGCATACAGAAGAGTTGAAAGTAAGTGAGAGCGAGCTATGGCAAATCTACCAGGAGGGGTTAAGAAGGCTTTTATCCTATAAAGTGACCCTAGTTTTTATTGATTGCCTTGATGGATTGATTAACATGTTGGTTGAATTTAAGATTATTATCTATGATAACACCTAATAGTTTTGTAGAGGAATCTGGGGAGATTATTGTGCCATTATTAGATTTTATGGTAAAGGTGAATGCAGTAGACCTGTGTGTTAGTGAGAAAAGCAACATTTTTGTTTTTTTTGGGGATTTAGGATCAGACTACTACCAGAAAGCCAGTTTTCAATTGTGTTGAAGGTGGTCTGTGTAGCTGACCATAGCTCTGTTGGAGATGTGGCCGAACTGATCAGGGTGGAGTTGTCAGCATGTTGGATACAACTGACTTTTGGGATAACAGTATAAAGGTCGTTAATGATAATGGAGAACAGAAGGGGCCCTAGTATAGAACCCTGGGGTACACCAAGGGTGTTGGGTAGGAGTTTAGAGTTTGTTTTGCCAAATGACAGCCTGCTGTCTATCATTCAGATAAGATTGGAACCATTGTAGGGCTTTAGTATCTAGGCAGAAGTGTTTTCAGGATGTGGATTAGAAGTTGGTGATTGACCATATCAAATGCCTTGGAGAGATCCAAGAAGAGGGCAGAGGATATGTTATTGTTGCAATTAAGGTTTATGGTGTTGGAGAAGGCTAGAAGGGCTGAAGTAGTGCTGTGGTGAGGTTGGAAGCCATGCTAGGAGTCTGTCATGAGGTTATTCTGAATTAGGTGGTGCATCAGTTGTCTATGGGTACATTTTTCCATAATTTTTGCAAGTGGGGATAATATAGCTATTGGTCTATAAATTGGATAGCTCAGTAGAGCCACTTCCTTTGTGAAGTGGGATTACATAGGATTTTTTCCAGATGGTGGGGATTTTGGCTTCTGCTATAGTTCGATTGATTAGTATTGAGATGGGGTAAGCAATGGCATCAGCTGCTTTTTGTAGATACTCGGCAGGGAGTTGATCAGCGGAAAGTGTAGTTGGTTTTAATTTTTTGATCAAGGTACGGGTAAGTGAAGTCGCAACTGGTTGGAATCTAAATATGTGTTGGTTTCTAGGGGTGGTACCCTGAGGGCCAGGGTAGCTGGGAGGTAGTTGGCTAGCTAGAGCTTGAATTGTCTCAGTAAGTAATCTGTTAAACCTTCTGAGGAAGTCTCAGTTTTATCAATGGTGGCTGCAGGGATTGCGGTGAAAGTTTGTCCAGGATGTAATAGTTTATTTAAACCTGCCCAGAACTTCTGAGGGCTATTTTGATTTATTTCCTGTAGATTATAGTAGTAGTTTTTTTTGTCTTGTAAAATGGATTTTTCAGTGTCGTTCCTTGATTGCCTATATTTAATGTGATCTTGGGGGTCTTTAGTAGTAAACCATAATGCCCATGCCTTATTTCTGAGGGTGATTTTCTGTCTAGACTCTTTGGAAAACTATGGTGCAGTTTTTGCCGTAGTTCTTGTTGAACGAATGGGTGCATGAGAATCGAGGATTTCTAGGAATTTGTTGTTAAAGTAGCGACTGCTTCCTCTAAGGGGAGGAGTCTTAAAATTGACCATTTGCATGAGTTTAGCTCTTGTTGGAATTTGGCGGGGTTAAAGTATGTTTTTCTTACCATTCTGAGTAAGGGTTGTTGGGGGTTGATGGCTTTGTGCTTAATTGTATAGGTGAGAAGGTGATTGCTTAGGTCACCAGGGACTATAAGTACCCAGTCAAGTATGCTTTCTTTACTTGTTTGAGTTTTAGAATTTTGCACATAATGGGTGACACCAAGTAAAATTGACTGAAAAGTGATCTTTGGGCTGCCAGCTGTGGAGAAGTAAAACCATGAGAATGATTCACATAACCAGAGGTCAAGTAGCAACCTGACCACTGGAAACTGCTCTTGCCAGTTTGCCCATCTTGTAGGGTGGAAGGACAGATTGCTCCACTGGTGTGCTGTCTTGTAGTGGTAGTAGAGTATGGGTGCTGTTTGATGTGTGCCCTGTCCATGGGCTGTTTGAGCAGTATGCGGATGGGTGTCATGCCCGTGGACTGTTTGAGCAGTATGTAGATTGCCCTGTCCATGGGCTGTTTGAGCAGTATGCAGATAGATGCCATGTCTGTGGGCTTTTTTGAGCAGTATGCGGATATGTGCCATGTATATGGGCTGTTTAAGCAGTATGCAGATGGGTGCTATGTCCGTGGGCATGTTTAAGCAGTATGCAGATAGGTGCCATGTCCGTGGGCATGTTTAAGCAGTATGCAGATGGGTGCCATGTCCGTGGGCATGTTTAAGCATTATGCGGATGAGTGCCATGTCCGTGGGCTGTTTGAGCAGTATACAGATGGGGTGCCATGTCCGTGGGCTGTTTGAGCAGCATATAGATGGGTGCCCTGTTTTGAGCAGTATGCAGAACTGTTGGTGGTCGGTGATGCATGCACACAAGCATGCTTGTGTATTTCAGGCTGGTATTGTGCACCCTCATCTCTAGCATGTATATTTTAGTTCTACGAGGTGTGAGATTAGAACCATAATTACAAACTCCTTTACCCTCCCCAGTAGTGGGGATGAGAGAGAATAGCCTCCCATCTTGACTGTGTTAATGATGACCCCAGTTTTGTCAACTCTTGCTCTACTTTGTAATGAATAGACTTTTGAGGTCATTTGGATGCGTCTGGGACCAATTGTTGGTAGGGATTTATGGGGAAAGAATTTAGAAAAAAGGCGTTCCTTGCGCAGTTCCTATACCCCACTTTCAAAAGAATTAATAAAATATCAACAAAAGCCTCTGTTGTCATTGAACTAGTTCCCTCATATCAAATGTTGATTTGTCTAGGAGGTTGAGAGAGTAAACCCTTTTAGTCACTATGTTTTGTGATTGGTTTTATTAATTTGTGTGCATGACTTAAAAAAATGTGTAGTTACGTCATGTCTGTGTTGTGCTATTCAGTTCTGGAGAAGCCTAATATTGAGAGATTAATTTGATGCACACTGTTTTAATAAATTTTATGTCCCAACAGTCCAGCTATGTGTTCATTTTTTTTACGGTGTTCTTTGCATTTTGGCTTCAAAGTTTTAGAGTGTTATTCGGTCAAATGACTTTCCGTCAGCTCAGGTTACTGTGTTTGAAAAGCATTTCATAAACTGGATTCTATTAAATAGTAATTGATCCTGTATTTTCCATGTATATCAAGATGAACCAGATCTAAAGTTTTATATTTCTAGATTTTATGTAAGAAATTAATATTGTCTGATAGTTAACATGCAGGATTAAGGTACTAAACTGTTAAGGAGTCAAAAAGGTAAAGGGTTTGATTCCTTCCACCTCCATTTACCTACTATGTGACTATGAGCAGACAGTACTGCCAGGTTTATTTATTTATTGTTTATTGGCATTAATTTACCAGGATGGTCCACTGGGCCAGTTAAGAGCCCATTTTCAGTGGAGGCCCGGAGAGAAAAGTTCCACAGATATAAGTAGATTTAACAAAACAAATATGAATAATTATTAAAAGTCATATACAGTAAACTACAGTAACAAAAACAGGTTAACTCAATGAGTATTATACAAAGGTAATAGACATTTTGGTGAAATTCACGCAAAAAGCAGGAGAATATCACTTTGTATAAATGTTACCAGCTAACAGTTCAGAAAGAAATAAGGTGGTAGAGCTTTGATAGGAGTTGCCCCTGAAAGGGACACTTTGGGCTTACTGTTAAGAAATACATAATACAGTGTATTAAACAGGTTAACTTTCAGCTTCTTGTGTCCAGAATCAGGGAGAAAAACAACAATAATCTACCCTAATGGAATGCTGCACATCCACAAATCAAATGGAACAAGAGTCACTCCATTGATCTCAACCTAGCCTGTGCATTAACAGAACATGGAGACAGATATATCTCCCAGAGATGGCCACTCCTCTGGAATAAGCTTCCACTTCACATGACTCAGAGTTCATCAATGACCCTGTTTAAACACCACCTTGACAGTTGAATGGATGACCGTAAATTCATCCCGGGGGGTGCCACCTATGTCCCTCATGGCAAGGGTAGTTTGTAATGATCATAGAATCTCTCTGTTAACAACGGCCATCTAACTATGGTCAGTTAGGGTGCTAGGCTTATAAGGTCGCTAAGGCCATTAGCCTAGTAACCTCCTGTGAACCTATAAGCATTGATTCTGTTGATTTTGACTAAGATAGTTTTGAAGTGAAATGCCTTTTCTGAAGTAAAGGAATTCTTCGTTTACCATAATCCACCATCTTTTGTCAAAAAGTCACAGATTTTAGGAAGAGTGAAACTAATTTCTGAACCAAGTCATGGACATTTAAGAGGCTAACTGGGTTAGTCCCACCTTACTGTTTTCACTGTCTTAAATATATTGGGCCATCCCCATCAGTTGCATAAGCTGCAGCTGATTTATAGTTTTATGTAACAATGTAACATTTCATTGGCCATTTAATTCACTAAATGATAGCAGTATCTTAATGTTTAAATCTATCAGCAGTTTTCGGTTTTGGAGCAGATGTTCAGTATGTATAGTGGCAGAATACCAATTCCTATAGATATATATTGTTTTTTTTTTTTTTTTTTATTTTATTTTATTTTTTGTTTAGGAAGTGAGAGTTCCCAGTTGTTTAACAACTTCTAAATGTTATGAAACAATTACTTAACTCTTTTGTTTTCTGAATACGTAATAAGTTAAAGCACTTATCATTTTTATTAAGCTGCTACCATCCCTTTAAGTGCAAACAATTCACATTTAGTAAAATACATTTTAGTTAAATTATTTGGCTTTTTTTTTTTTTTTTTTTTAATCATGGAGCCATGTAGAACACCAAAGCCAACAATCAGAAAGTTTTATTGACTGCTTCTGTGGCCTAGAGGAATAAAGTCTTAACTATGACCCAGCCAATTCCAGGTTTGATTAGCAGCCTGGGTGACTAATGGAGCAGCAGGGTGGGATGGATGGATGTAACCATCCCAGGTGTGGGTGGTTGCTGGGCGGGCATCCATGGCTGCCTATGGACGATCCTTGCTGGAGGCTGGGGACATCAGAAGATGGGTGTGCCTAATGATAGGTGTTTCTGGGTGGAGGTGTGGCTGAGCTGCTGTGGGGGCAGGCTGAAACAATGCACATTTCCATTGCATGCCCATCCCTAGGCTAAACCATGGATCTGCAGTGATGAGGGGTGATTGAAATGGGTAGGCCATAAAAAGTAAAAAAAATACCCCACACACACACACAGATGGATGCACAGACATGCTGAGCCCCTAAATGCTTTGTTCAGTGACTGGCTCCAGCAGCAGACTGGATTATGTCCGAGGGAGGGAGTCAGTAGCTGGTAGACCAGATGCAGATAGGTACTGGGCCTGTAAAATTGATGGATGGTAGAGCAAGCAAAAAATGTAGCAAAACATAAAAAAATAAATAAATAAATAAAATATATCTGCCTATCCTACTGACGCAAATTCTTACGTCAGCGACTATTTTCATACCAGTTAAACAGCAGCTAGCATCTTTTCTATTCATATGTATTGAGGCTTAGAGGAGATGCTTTCATAAACTTTTAACCTACCAGACAAAAAATAAAAACAAAAACAACAAAACAATGTGCATCCTTGCCTTAGCAGGATATTGTCTGTGTGGCTTGTTTGAGCAAAATAAAGTAATAGGTATACCGTTATATTGGAAACTGTTCTTAAAAAAACTATACAGACTTCTTAAAATCTGCTGTTTTAATTCACAGCTTGTCACAAGTTTGTATTCATATCTCACCTGCTGTACCAGAACTTCCCATGCCTTAAAAGTTCTGACAGTCATAGATATGGAAAGACTGCCTGATCGGGCTTCTTTAATCCCTCTTTTAGTCCCGCTATGTGTGCATACACATTTTTCTGGCGGAGCTTAATTTTCTACCACTTAAAGCTCGTTGACAAGTTCAGCGTTTTCTTCGAAGTGGCGGGAAACATGAGGTTTGGATTGCATATGTATTCTGTCTACTTCCTCCAACTTGCCAAGTCAACCACCCTTTGTTTCCTTTCCTGGAAGCATGTGATTGATTTTTATTCATGATGCTCTTCAGCAGGAGCGTTACAACATGTAGTATCTCTTCAGGTCTCATAGCTGCGGAGAGATGTAAATCTGGGCGGAGAGTGTTTACGCTGTAACTCCAAATGCTTTACTGTGTGCTAGTCCAAATAAACTACTCTGGTGTAAAGCTGTTTGTAGATGTAAATTACTCTGCAGTAACATGGAGTAACTTAGAGTAAGGTTGCTGGAATCTTGCCCTCTTCTGATAGATTCATTTCTTGACAAATGACCCAGAGGAAGTGTGCGCGGTTTGAGTTACAGAGCTGCTTTTTGTATTGTATTGTGTTTCATAACATTTTTTTTTTATAAATCAGTACCTAAGCAATTTATCAACATATGTATTAATGCTATAGTTAGTGCACATACTTAGACCACATGCATTTTAATCTCATTTTAGATCTTAAAAGCAGTAAATCTTTCACAGATGATATAGCCTCCTTAACTTAATTAGCCGTATTGAAAAGAGCAAACTGTAAATCATCTGGGCACACTGTTGCTTTAATTGTTGCCCTTTAATATTGATGTCTTTGCTGTAATTATAATCATTATTGTAAAGCTGTCATATCAGTAAAGAAACTAAAGTTAAATAGCTGAAGAGACAAAGGATACTTTTTATACAGGTTTGTAAATGTTAACATAATCCAACTTAACCAATATGAAAAAAAGATTGATTGGTGTATGATAATTTAACCAGATCACTCCATTTATGAGGGAAGTCAGAGTTTTCAAGATTAAAATATATATTATGAATTTACCATAACAGTAATTTTAGTATTGATAAACACTTGATCATATGCCTGCCTGCCTTAATATTTTCAGTTACATGGAATGTTGTCTTTCATTTTTGCAAGATTCGTTTTAAAGCAAAGATTAAGTGACCATCAGCTCCTTTGAACATTCACGGGCAAACTTTGAACAAAAGT
Organism: Protopterus annectens; assembly: GCF_019279795.1. NCBI lineage: Eukaryota > Metazoa > Chordata > Ceratodontiformes > Protopteridae > Protopterus > Protopterus annectens. The sequence goes on from NC_056747.1 coordinate 880,340,773, forward strand.
GCTAACAGTTGAATAGCTTTAGCAGGTATACTAAAGGAAGGAATGCCAGAATCCCACATGATCCAATTCCCTCCAACACCATGACAGTTCCTGTAGTGACCTGTTACTCAAACCTAGGTTTCCTGGGCCACAGTCGCATCGGAGGTGACTGGACGTCCACTAAAATAAACTGAAGAATAGCCAACAGTGGGGGATTATATACCCAAGGTGTCATTGTAGAGGAATGTGGGTTTATAGGCAGACTACAGGGCAGGAAAATGTTTAATTATATTTGTAAAAAAACATACCTTGTACTTTATACAGCATACTTTCTTTAGGTTTGACACTGGTTGAGTGAAGAAGGACATGGCTTTGTCTTTACTGTTTTTACAGACATTGGGGGAGTAGGCTTCATTGGTGTCATTCAGAATGGTTGTGCTTTTGAGTAGTGGGTGAAAACCTGCCATGGATGCTTGACTGGGGTAAATTATGATTGTTAATTGTTTACATTTGCTAAAGTAGCTGTTACAGCTAGGAGGAGATAGCTTTATTTGCTGACTTTGGCAGATGGAAATTGTAGCCTGATGTCTGTTGCAGGGAACCTCTGTAACCTTGTCCAACCTCTTTTCACTGTCCCTTGTAGTGCTGTCCGAAAGAGGTGAGTGACTCAAACTCTCTTTAACCATTCTAACGATAGTGGCTATGAATTCATCCTGATGTAATTGAAAAGGAGAATTCTGAATGCCACTCTCTGGAACCGGGTATATAGACAAGTTCAATAAACTTGTCTGGCTTGTCGAACCTGCTTGACTCATACCTTCCGTAGCCATGGAAAAGCTTCCAAATAAACTCGGACAATAAACGAACTTAAAACGAAAACTGAACAATGTAAAAAACAAATTAACTCCAAAGCAGACTCGGAAGTAATCCAGGCAACAAAATAGTATTCCAACTCAGGTTTTTAGCACTTTCATCCACTTATTTTAATTGTGAACTTCCTCAGAAATTAACAAACATACTCCCAAGTTCCTTTAAATACTTAAAAAAATAGGAAATGACATCACAGTGTCGTTTCACATATTTTTAAAAACATTTAAACTCTATTCATAAATACACTTTATATATTATAAGTATGTTGAATATATATTAAATAAAATTTTTCATTACTTTGTGATTTTTTTATACAATATGGCCTAGAGGTTATAATTCTGAATATGTAGTGTACATTGCATGCTGCGCATCATGTGAACATTTTTATATAGGAAAAACAAAGAGAAGTTTGAAGCGCAGAATATACAAACATAATTTAGCTATAAAGAAGAAAGATATGTTGAATTCAATAGGAAAACATGCAGTTGGTTGTTCAAATTTAAAAAACAATTTGAATTTTCAGTAGTAGAGAAGGTTAAAGAAGTGCCTTTGGGAGGGGATCTGAACAACATTCTGGAATGTAAAGAAACATTATGGCAACTCTGTTTGGCTGCAGATCGATTACCAGGTTTAAATGAATCCATTAATTTGAAATGTTTTTTATCAAATAGATAGAAATGTGTGAAAATATATTTTTTTCTATTTAATGGTTATTAGTATGAGTTATATATTTACTGAAACAACGATGATATATGTCATAATTATGAACATTATTTTTTAAAAAGAGAGCTAGGGGTGTTTACTGGGTCTTATTACTTGGAAAACCTGATTCTCTACTAGAGCGGTTGGTTTCCCATGTTGGGGATAGAACGAGTGTTGACACTGTAGTGGTTGGTCCTGGCAATGTTGCTGGACATACATCGGGTGATGAGTTTAATCACTTATTCTTTATTACAACTTATTCTTTTGATGCCCCTTTTGTAGCTGACATTGTTGCTACCAATTGGAAATATTTGAGGCTTGACCAATTGGTCAGTGATAAATTAGGGACTCCGCCTAGATGTGTTTACAGGAAGGTTCGTTCTTTCAAGCAGCTTTTAGAAATGGACGTGCAACCCATTCAAGCTTCCCACAGATGTAAGGGTACCTTCAAATGTGGGAGGTGTAGTGTGTGTCATTTGATCAATCCCACATGTTCTGAATTTAAAGTAGCTGGTGCTACTATTAGGTCTGGGGCCCATTTTGATTGTCACAGTAGGAGTTTGGTATATGTGGCCTTATGTGGACAGTG
>NC_056747.1:880350412-880507912 GCF_019279795.1 Protopterus annectens
CTGGCAAGCAGAGACAGATAAAAGACATCTAGAAAAGAAAGAACACCTAGGCAGAGGTAGTTTAGGGGTAGCTGATATATTTCTGCTAAAGTATCTCTGGAGAGTAGTGGTGTGCAACATAGCAACTGATGGTTACAGTGTTGTGGTGCTCATTCTGTGTTGCCATTCTTTTTTATGTCTGGATTTCTTTAAAAAACGTTTATGAAGCTTTTTATTAAAGAAGTACCATAAAGTTGACTTTATCCTTGTGTGAGGTCATTGCAGGGCTTGTGAGGGGATGCATCTAACTTTATCCCTCAGTGAGGTCATCATAGGGGCTGTGTACGGATGTGTCCATAGATGCTTCTCTACATATGTGTGTAGTGATTTGTCCATTAAAACATGGACGTAGCCATACACTTTCATTGTACTGACATCTGCAAAGGATAAATTGGACTAATGTTAACATAAGGAAAACTTAGTCACAAATGGATTATATTAAAAGTAACAAAATGGAACAGTAGGGGTTGGGGTGAATAAATTGCAGCAGTATAGTGCTATGGTGCACTAGGTAAATCCTAAACTGCTCCATGACAGTTTGTGTTTGACCACTTCTTTTCTTGACTTAATGTTGCTGTAGTGTTTTCTCAAAAGTACAGGTAGTTAGAGTTTGGATAAGAAATTAGTCTGAAGTAAGCATAAATATGGAACTTAAAAGTACTGAGTTTGATGTGACTTTGCACTAGTTCAGGTGTAACTGAGGGCTGTTTAGGAACTCTTTAAATGTACAGACCTCTATTATTGCTGCAACTAAAGGAATTCTCCAGTTTAATAGTTTTCCAAACTGGGTCCCCCAGATTTCACACACCAAGTCTGGTGTGTGTTTTTTTTTGTGTCTGTTTGTGTGTTTGTGTGTTTGTGTGTGTGTGTGTGTGTGTGTGTGTGTGTGTGTGTGTGTGTGTGTGTGTGTGTGTGTGTGTGCATCAGTGTGCAAGTATATCAGAATGTTTATACATTTGAAATGTTGGCATGACTTGCACATTGCACCATATTCCCTTCTTTTTTTTTTCTACAAAGGATTGTACTTAAAATTGCAGTAGTGACGTCCAAGACTGTCAGTCATGCCATTTACCTTTGATCAGCTCCAAGTCTTGGTAGACAGAAGGAGTGGGTCCAAGTCTTGGTAGACAGAAGGAGTGGGTAAACTGGTGAGACCAATGAGGCCAATATTCCAGACTTGTTTGAAAATGATATTTATTATCCTGTTGTTATATGAGGCGGTTGGTGGTGTAGTACCATTTATTGCTGCAGAAATCCTATTAAGATGAAAAGATTCATTGCAGATGTTAAGGAGTTGTACAACACATGCTACCCACATTTATGAACATGTTGGCACATTTGCAATATGCTAACCGAATTTGCTTTCTCTCATCGATTGTATCACTGCAAATAAATGTGTTTTTCTCCCAGTTTAACACAAAATAATGAGAATTTCTTGGTGGACCACTTTGAAGACCAAAGATTAAGGTATTTTGAAAATGTCAACTTTTTTTTTTTAATTTGACACCAGGCATGTAATGCAACAGTTCTCCATGGATTCTGCCACAGTGGAAATTGTAGTTTGCCGTCAATGAAAAGATTCAGTGTAGTCAATAGAATAGCTGATATCCTCCTAAAGGAATTTCACCAAGGCCTTATTCACTGCTTCACCATATTCTAGTAGTAGTCCAGATTTATGCTTTCATGGAGTCTCTTTCAGCAGTCATTATTTGCATTACTTTCCAAAGTTATAATTCACTGGAATAGTTAATAGCACATTCTTGTTGTAACTCAGATTTATAAGTTCATAAATCCTTTGACCGGTCCATTATTTGCTTATGTTTGCAGTCTTCCTTTCTCTAATATGCTATATTAGACTCCACCATGTACAAGGGTAGTGTGACATTGGTGAGGACTGCGGTGGGAGTGACTGATACGTTTAAGGTGGAGGTGAGTTTACATCAAGGTTCAGGTCTGAGCCCTTTCTTATTTGCAGTGGTGATGGACAGGTTGACAGATGAGATCAGACAGGAGGCCCCGTGGACTATGATGTTTGCAGATGACATTGTGATCTGTAGTGAGAGTAGGGACCAGGTTGTGGAGACCCTGGAGAGGTGGAGATGTGCTTTAGAGAGGAGAGGAATGAAGGTCAGCAGGGCTAAAACAGAATATATGTGTGTAAATGAGAGTGAGGGTAGAGGAATGGTGAGGATGCAGGGAGTAGAGTTGGTAAAGGTGGATGAGTTTTTAAGTACTTGGGATCAACGGTTCAGAGTAATGGTGAGTGTGGAAGAGAGGTGAAGAAGAGAATACAGGCAGGATGGAATTGGTGGAGAAGAGTGTCAGGAGTGATTTGTGACATACTGGTAGCAATAAGAGTGAAAGGGAAGGTATACAAGAGGGTAGTGAGACCAGATATGTTATATGGGTTGGAGACTGTAGCATTGTCGAAAAGGCAGGAGTCAAGAGCTGGATATGGCAGAGTTAAAGATGTTAAGATTTGCACTGGGTGTGACTAGGATGGACAGGATTAGGAATCAGTATACTAGAGGGTCAGCTCAGGTTGGACAGTTTGGAGAAAAAGCAAGAGAGGCGAGATTGCGTTTCTTTTGGACATGTGCTGAGGAGGGATGCTGGGTATATCGGGGAAAAAGATGCTAAGGATGGAGCTGCCAGGTAAGAGGAAGGCCTAAGATGAGTTTATGGATGTGGTGAGAGAGGACATGCAGGCGGTTGGAGTGAAAGAGCATGATGCAGAGGACAGGAAGAAATGGAAACGGATGATCCGCTGTGGCGACCCCTAACGGGAACAGCCGAAAGAAGATGATGATGAGACTCCACCATGTATTATTTAAGATGTATTGCTGCATGAAAGAGAAAAAATCTACTGTCTTAGAAATGCAGGCATTAAATAAACATACAAACCTTTCACTAACTGTTCTTAACATTTTCTGAATAATTAACATTTTTAAGAGACCCGTATTTTGAATGGCTTTAATACAGATATTCACTCTGATTAACATCAGCATTAATGAATGTGAAAACAGAGGTGTAGCTAGTTATTCTGGCTTCTGGTTCCATCCCCCGATCTGGTGCCTCCTTAACTTTATGTTGAGGAGTGGGACAAAAAGGGTCTGTTGCCGGATCCAGCACTCCTTATCTAAGGTCAAAGCCAATAGTCTTTGCCAGCTCTAAGCTCCTCAGCTTAAAAAAAAAAAGCTTGTGTCCTTTTAAACTGCTTGCTACATTTGCAACAGGCATCTGCTACAGTTCATGATACACACTGATTGTAAAGCACTTCAGGTTATGTACTTAACACTGTCTCCAGACTGTACCCACAAACACTTTGCACCTGAGGAGGCTGCCTCCTTTGTGCTACCCTAGCTGTGCTACTGTATAAACTGACCAGTAACTCCAACTTATCACAGATGCATAATAGCCTTAATAAACATCTATTTTAAATAATTTTAATGTAATAATCCGTTAATAGGAAAAAGGTATTCACTACATTTAAAAATTGGGCAAGGTCCCACCTCCTATGACAATGTGTATGTGTGTATCTGTGTGTGTGTTTCTGTGATTTATATACGTGTGTGTGTGTGTTTGTGTGTGTGTGTGTGTGTGTGTGTGTATATATATGTGTGTGTGTGTGTGTGTGTGTATATATATATATATATATATATATATATATATATAAAATTATATATATATATGGATTCACTTTATAATCTTGAAATCATTATCTCGAGACAAAAAGGACGAAAAATCAAAAACCCTAAACTTTAAAACCACAAACGTCACACAAACAAAACACTACACCACACAAACAGAAATACACCTACCTGCCGACACTACAGAAAAGCAAACCAACACACAAGCAGTCTTGTTAAAAGCAGGGGGCAAGCCCCCATGCACCCCCCGTTGTGGGGTGATGCACCCCCCACTTATATATACTAACTCTGAGGTCACACTAAACACACAAACACATAAAACTCACCACTACACGCACTCACACACTCTAAAATCCCTACCCAATAACCTTACAAAAACACCACTTACCTCAAACCCCAGCTAAATCCACAAACCGCAGCGCACCTCACGTACGCATAATGGCAAATGCAACATTTCCGCATTCGCTATTATGCAGTTTCGCGTAACTGCACTTTTGACTTTATAGTTTCAAAATACTGAAATTCAACATAGTGTAACTCTCTCTCTCTCTATATATATATATATATATATATATATATATATATATAGTAACCCGTTGTGCATTTTCCAAATTACTGATTCTTAAAATGATTAGCAATATGCCATATTCTAGTAGACACTCAGGATTTATGTCTTCATCTGCTTAATCCCCATTTTTTATTGTACCACGAACAAAAACCAACGCCAAACAACCATGACCAGCAGGACTATGGACTCGCAGTATAGAAATTCCAAACTAAAGATATTAATCACCACCAAGGATGTATAACAGTTTATTAATGTTTCTCCAATAAAATTCACTGTTAAGCGCTTTCACCCGGTCAAATACCAGGCTTCATCAGAACAATATACATAGTCTTTGCCTGCTTTAAATAGCAGTAGCAAGTCATATGACCACTAAATTCCACCAATAAAAACATTTTTTTACTTTTGTTAAAACTAAAACAGTGCCACATAGCATTACAATGTACTAACTCATACAATTTAATCCCAATAATAAAATAAAAACATTAAATAGTTGTTCTACTTTTACACCTACTACATCATTTTCAAGTGTGTCACACCAAATTCAAAATCCATTAAAACTTGTATAAACATTAGAATAAATCACATCTTCAGTTGTAAGTGAAGTAAAATGTGAAATAAAATATGTATTTCCCCCCTCGGGTGGAGGCAAACTGCATTTATAACCTAGCAGATCTTAATTTCAGTATGCTGCTTATACTGATGTTATAATTTTTCCCTGGAGCCCTACCTGCATCCAACCTAAGTTGCCAATGCAACTCCTTATACTCCAGTCTTGATTCCCAACTTCCCCCAAGGGGGTCTGCTACCACTTGTTCCAAAACCAGAAACTTAATATTCATGTCCTTACAAACTAAGGAATGTCTAAAAAAAGCATTGGTGTCCTTACCCTTAGTAACATCGTACATGTGTTCGTAAACCCTCCTTTTCAGTTGCCTCTCTGTCCTCCCAATATAAAAACTCATACAGGTCATGCATATTCCCATGTATACCACACCTTTTGTCCCACAATTAAAATAATTGGAGGCTTTAAATTAAAATTTTCTAGATGGAATAAATACTAACCCATGGTTAATCATGTAACTGCATTGATGGCATCTTTTATTGTACTATTCAACTATCTTAATTAATACTAATGCAAAAAGAGCATGTGACATAAAAGGACACCAGTAAAAGCCAGCTGGCTCATTAGTGCTCTACAGATGAGGGCAGTCATTCTCACTTTTCAGTCCTTTCAGGACTCCTTTCTTCAGTGTGATTACCTTCCACTCCAATAATGTGGTTGTATTATGGGGAGAGCATTCCTACCTCCTCTGTCAGAAAGGCATAAGGGTTTGTGATCAGCAATGTTGATGCAGTACTTTCTAATGGCTACCCACATTCATAGAGAGAATACAAACCCATCATTGACACTTCATTGTTTCACTACTAAAAGTTTCTTCTCCTAAAGAGCTGAGCAATTGTAGGCCCATCACTAAAATCTCCCTGATTACAAACTATTTGGAAAACTATTGTACAACTAACTTCTAAACCATATTAACAGGTAGGGTGTACTTTGTGATGCACAGCATGGTTTTGCAATTCACTCAGCACTTTCACAGTCCTCATAATGGCTCCTTATGGCATATATTCCAACATGAATGACGGGAACATCACATATCTCTTCAGGTCCTTTAAAACTGCAAATCATACCATGCTTCTTAATAATCTAGTTAAATTTAACTTTGGCCTTAATACTATTTACTGGTTTACAGAGCAGGTCTTTCCAGATATGTTATGACAACTCTCTTTCCTCCATTGGTGTTTTTAACACAAGAGTACCCAGTGTTCTGTTCTAGGACTACTACTATTCTGTCTCTCTCTCTCTCTCTCTCTCTCTCACTCTCTCTCTCTCTCTCTCTCTCTCTCTCTCTCTCTCTCTCACTCTCTCTCTCTCTCTCTCTCTCTCTCTCTCTCTCTCTCTCTCTCTCTCTCTCTCACTCTCTCACTCTCTGTCTCTCTCTCTCTCACTCTCTCACTCTCTGTCTCTCTCTCTCTCTCTCTCTCACTCTCTGTCTCTCTCTCTCACTCTCTGTCTCTCTCTCTCTCACTCTCTGTCTCTCTCTCTCTCACTCTCTGTCTCTCTCTCTCTCTCTGTCTCTGACTCTGTCTCTCTCTGTCTCTCTCTCTCTCTATCAATGACCTATCAGTTGAGGTTCCTGATCTCAAACTTGTTATGTACACAGATGATCATCTACTTTTACAAGCCAGTAATAACTAATCAGAACTACAAAATAAGCTAAGAAGACTTTACTAACTATAACTATTTCTAACACTCGTAAGCAAAAATGCCTAAGGGTTGTACCTGTCACTTCACTAACATTTACTGTTTATACCCAGCAAGGTATTAATAAAACTTAAACTTTACCATAAAATCTTACCCCTGCATTCCCCGAAGATCACTTAGTTATTGCTAAAAATGTGCTAATCCCCAAAATTGTATATGCACTGCCGTTGCTAGTCTTACATTCAGCGTACAATTCCAACAGAATACAAATAGTAGAGAACAAACCCTGTAAATTCTTCCTCATGGGTGAACCTTTACTTAGTCACAGCAATGTGCTTAACAAAGACAAATGTTTGTCAGTGATGGACAGGGCCACCTATCACATGATAGCTTTCTCACCTTGCATTCTCAAGATTCAGAACCGCACTAGGTGAAAGACACAGAACAAGCTATGTGGAACCACTGGCCTACAGAACCCAAAAAACAGGAATCCATAAAATACTTCAACAAAATACTTAAAAGAAACATCTTCTTCTGTCTGAATCGTTTTGCAGTTGCTTTGGAGACTGTGGTTAACAACCAAACATCTGCTCTTTGAATCCTTTTGCAACTGCTTTGGAGACTGTGGTTAACAACCAATAAACTATCGGCATATTCATGTCTCTGTCATGATGGTAATTGCCAAACTGATGCGAGGAAAACAATATACTGTTGTCAGAACTGATGCAACTTTTTAACTGTTGTAAGTTCTGATGGTGTTATGCTGTTAAAATACTGCATATATGTAAAATAGTGTGTGTGTGTGTGTGTGTGTGTGTGTGTGTGTGTGTGTGTGTGTGTATATATATATATATATATATATATATATAATGTGTGTGTGTTTAGGCTTTCGTGATGTACATATAACAATGGATTGGTTTTTAACTCTCTTCTATTACTGTATGCTCTGAGCTTGAATTGTGCCTGCAGAGGGTCAGCTGACTATCTCAACCACCTGGTCATCAAATAGTAATAAGTAAATTAAAAAAAATGTTAATATTAGTCATGTCTGGTCTAAACAAAATTCCTGAAATCTCCCTCCATGCGCATCTATGGGACCTACAAGACAAAGATAAAGTGACAGAACACTCAGGCAGATAGATGTAGGTTTTTCCATATGGAGATCTTGCCCTTAATGTACAGTAATTTCTCTACGGTATTTTTAAAGTTGGAAGTGATGTGCACACTCACAGGGACGTTGACCTCTAGTTTCCCTTCTCCTGTCTCTCTAGTTATTCCGCCCCCTTCTGCCACTAGGTTTTGTTGTATTTCTTTAAAAACGGAGTAAAGTAAGCAGAACAGGTAAAGTATATCCCAGACTGAAAACAGTGAGTAGTATTAAGGCTTTCCTAATACCTAGAATGGTCTTTATACATGAAAGAGATACTGTAGACCAACTCCCATAAATGCTGCGGCAGACTAAGTTTGATTTTTGGCGACCTTCTGACGCTCACCTGCTGTCCTTTTGTTACAGATAATTTTTTTGCTCCTAGCTGTGGACAGGTTTTGCACTCAATTTGCTCCCTTACCCTACCCCCATTTCCCGCCACTCCCACTACTCCTGCAGTTATACTTTAAGGACTTCACCTTCAGTCTCAAAACACCAATCATATAACACCTCAATTAATTACTTTCCTCCACCCTGCTTCCAGAACACTCACCCTTAGAAGCACTACATTCCCTTGCAAACATCTCACCCTCCTCTTCAACTGTTATATTCCACCTTGTATTAAACTTCATTATCACTATACACTTTTATTACAATTCTGAAACTTACCCTCACAACTAGCCATGTTTCTTGTATCTTGTCTAACCTCTTTACTAATAGTCTTTACCCTTGCTACAACAGTATCTTCTCAAGCTCCTGTACGTTATTACACATCCAAAATCTCCACCACCTGCTACCTACCTAAACACTGCAACTTTCAAACATCTCCCCCAATTATTTCTCTACACTCTTCCCTATCTCTAAACTCCCAAACTGTTTACATAACGCACAGTAAACGCTAGATTATACTGCTCTCATGCTCTCATCCAGCTCCTGTAAAAAAACACAATACACCGTACTCCTACCTTATCTCAGTTCTGCTACAGAATAGAGATATTCACCCTAACCCAGGGCCTTTTATTAACCTTACCCCCAGAATGTGTCCCAAGGACCTAAATATAATAACAGTCTCAGAAGTGTGTGTAATAAAATTTCCCCACTACATGCCTGAATAGACCAAAAGAAGCTTGACATACTAGCCTTAACAGAAACCTGGTTAAAACCTAACATACGACTGTGAAGTAACACCCCAACTTTGCTATAACTAAACTAGACGGATCTAAAAAAACGCAGACTGGTAGTCCTGCTATATCCTATTACAAACACCTTACACTAGCAAAATCACTACGTTCTCTCATGATGAACTACTCCTGTCCTTCCTAAACCTCAACAAAACTAAACAAGTCTGCATCATAGTAGTATATATTCTCCCAGGACACAATATACATGTTCTCGAAGATGTACTGTCCTGGACCTTCCAAACAATCAAACATGAGACTGTCATCCTAGGAGATGTAAACATAGACTGGCAAGCTATTGCATCTGACTCACCTTGAAGTAGTATTAACCTCTATGGTTTTTTTGCAACTCGTCAAAAGCCCTACTAGGTATAATAAAGACTGTACTCACCAATCTATACTAGACTGGATCCTAGTATCACATCCAACAAATTTTTCCTCCACAGGCACCCTTTCTAACTTTGTTAGTGACCATCTACCCACATTTGCCATTAGAGCCAACTCACACCAACCAAAAACACACTCTACAATTGGTCTGAAACTTAACGAACTTCATTTAAAAATCAACGATCTACTTAAGAAAATAAGTTGGATATCCCTAAAACTTCTCCCACTCAGTGAAGCAGTACTATATTTCAATACCACTTTTCTACATATACTTGATCTCTAGTCCCTGTACGTACAAAAAAGAATTAAAAGGAATACAGCCCCATGATTAACTAAAGAATGTAAAAATATTATGAAACAGAGACATAGCCTGGGACACCTGGAATCAAAATAAAAGTGAAGGAAATCTTATTAATTTCAGATAACTCAGCAACAGTGTGAAACAATTAGTGAATTAAGCAATCATACTACTTCCACCTTCAACTTGAACATAAAACCAACCAAAAAAATCTGCTTCTCTGTATCAACCTTACTTAACCCAGGTACAACCAAGAAACACTGTCCAACTCTAGATACCTCTCCATACCAAGTAGCTGAAGACTTCAACAATCACTTTGTAAAATTCTATAGCCGACCTACTGTCAAACACCTCCAAAACCAGTCCCTCCACCTCAAATTCCACTACCAGTAATACTTCATCTTGCTCCAATCCTGTCCACTATTACAGCCATAAACTCCACATCAATAACTCAACCACTTTCTTATTTCATCCCATACCTACAACTATCATGGAAGGGCTATTGTAAAAACTAAAACCCTGCGCCACCTCATCTGATAATCTCCCACCCCAATACCTTAAGCTAGCCGCTGATTCCATTGCTTACCCAGTCGATATCCTAATCAATGGATCTGTATCAGAATCACTAGTTCCTAGCATATGGGAAATGTGTCGTATCACCCCCATCCACAAAGGAGGAAACTCCAGAGAACCTGTCAGTTTTCATTCCATATCTGTCCTATCTCCTAGCTCCAAAGTTCTAGAAAGATGTATCCACCAACAGCTAATACAGTGCCTACTACAAAATAATCTACTCACACCGAATCAGCATGGTTTCTGCCCTGACCACAGTACATCCACAGCTTTAATATCCTTTACTGACACCATGAACAGGGCTAGAGAAGCAGGAAACTATGTATCTGCAGTATTTCTTGACCTCTCAAAACCCTTTTGACACTGTTTTTCACCACTGGTTTCTGAACACATTCTCCAACTTCTACTTTTCTCATAACTGCAGTTCAGTGGTTTCAAAGCTACTTACTTGATTAGAAACAGGCGAACTTTCTCCCTTTCTGCATAACCCTACAGGAGTCCCAAGAGGCTCCAGCTTAGGCCCCCTACAGTTTGATATATTTACAGACAGCCTACATACTCCCATCATCCCCTGGAACTATCAAACAATGTGCAGATGATTCCACTATTGTCTGCATGTCCCCCACACTTCCTGACCTACTCACCAACACACAAGTATTTTACTGCCATTGAAACCTGGCATACTAATGCTCAACTCTTCCTTAACCCTTAAAAAAAGTCTCCTCTTCCACCAAAAATCCCACTTCTAACATAGATCAATTCAAGATACATTCAACAGATAATACAGTTATTGCAATAGTCCAGCACACCAAACTGTTTGGAGTCATTACTAGTAATCAACTGAAATTTGACCTCCATATCCAGCAAAATATAAGGAAAATTGGGTCTATGTTAAATCAGCGAATGCTTAAAAAAGTGAACGCTGATTTATTTCATAGGTTCATAGATTAGTACTAAGCTAACTGCCCTTGTGAGCCATTTTAAGCCTAGCCAATTATCCCTTTTGAGACTCAAACCCTGCACCTTGTGTTTGTTAGGCAAACACATTAACCATTAGGCCACCCTCCCAACCCTTTTGACCCTTTTTAAGCTAAAGCTTAAAATCCCAAACACTTGGAACAGTGATTTTTTTTTTCCCAGGGAAAAAAAATCACTGTTCCAGAAAAAAAAAAAAAAAGAAAAACTTCAAAACATTAAATAAAATGGGAGGCTGTGCCCACCCCCCCCCCCCTACTTAAATATAAAAACTCCGAGATTGCACCACAGTGGAAGAAATGGCAAAGTCCCAAAAACAGCCCAGCGACCCCCCCCCCCCAGGAAAAAAATCACTGTCCAAGTGTTTCAGCTTTCGCTTAGAGGGTTGATAAATCCACGTTCGCTAATTTTAATATAGACCTTGAAAACCCACCAGAAATTAGGATGTCAGTAAAGAAGCAAACACTTTCTTAGCAATACAGCTAAAGTCACCCTGGCCAAAACTTTCCTGCTCCCCTCCCTATTTTATGGTGTCACTGTTCTTACAAACTTACAGATCTCTATTAAGTTCAAATTGGAACAGTGTTGCAACAAGAAAAAAAAAAAAAAAAAAAAAGACAAAATAACGGACTAGCCGCAAACTGAAAATAGAACTGAAAACACAGCTTAGTGTTGGAATGGTACAAAACAGGCTGATACGATTAGCACTTTCTTTCACTTTATTTAAAAACGTGAACTTCTTCAGAAACAAGAACATGTGCCCTCCCCAGCACAAGTCTTTTAAACCCTTTAGAACAGGATGTGATGTCACGTAATTCTCCTTAATTATTAAGTATATACACACAGAATAATACGATATATTATAAAAATATGTATACAAAAAACATCTTAGTGTTAATAAAATATTATGTATAAACTCCATACTGCCATAATTAATGTATTCTGTTATTCTGAATACTCAGTGTGGTTCACATAACATTATTCTATGCAGAATTTTTCGAATATTGTAGATATGAACTTAAAATGTATATCATAGCTAAATCAATTAACTTATGTAAAAATATTCCCAATTGTAAAGACTAGATATAAATATAATCCACATGTAACATTGTCCTTATGTATATCTAAATGAATGTACATCTATAATAGCAAACAATATTACTTATATAACAGAAAACATTTTATGTTGATTACCTCATTGAGGCCTGGGTACTGGTCTGCCCCTAACAATAGTTGCCACAGTGTCTCCTTTTGCTCTAATTTGTTGTTGACGTCCCCCATGAATGTCATTTTTTCTATGTGGTCTAAAACAAAAAAATCAAACTTTTTAAATTCACTACAAACCAAAGAATGCCTTGCAAGTGCATTATTTTTATCTCTATTTTTTATAGCTAAAGTGTGTTCGTAAATCCTCCGCTTTAAGACTCTAACAGTTTTACCCACATAATAACATTCACAGGAAACACAGCAGGCCAAATAAACCACACATTCACTGTGGCAGTTGAAATATTTCTTGGCCCAAAAAGTTCTTTTTAAATGTTTCAAAGTAACAAAGGAACTATTGCTAAGGAATCTACATTGTCTACAATTAGTGCATGCAAATGTACCTTTTTTAATTAAATCTCTAGACTTAACCACCGAAGTGGTATCAGTTCGTTCTAAAACTTTCCTAATGTTATTCACTGTTTTGTAAGTGAATTGTGGTTTGATCCCTACACAGCTAACCAATTCTTTGTTGCCTAAAATAATTCTCCAATTTCTTTCTATAGTGTTTCTAATTTCTTTTAATTCATTTACTATAGGAAGTGGAAATGCGGTGTAGAACCCAATTTCCTCAGTTCTACTAATACTTTCATTCTCCTGCTGAACTACTCTTGGTTCCTCCACAAATATGTCTGTAGCCAATAATATAGGTTTTGCTACTCCTTTCCTCAATTTATTTACTTCCTTTTCCAGTTTTTATCCAATTAGAATTGTAACCTCTCACTACAAACATATGTCTCAAATGTACTAGTTCTTCTTGAAATACTAAATCCTCTGTAGTGAGCCTACTAAGTCTAATCATTTGTCCCTTTACTACACTCTTTTTCATATGCTGTGGATGTAAACTAGCCTTGTGAAGGTATTGGTTGGTGAAACAAGATTTCCTGTAAATACTACTTGTAATAGTACCATTCATGTCATTAATTCCAAGATCTAAATCTAAAAAATGTATGTTTCTACCAAATTCTCCTATTTTAAAAAATAAGAAGCTTGTGGTAGTATTTAGATCAGTTAACATGTTCTCAAATTCCCATTGTTCACCTTTCCACAGGAGAAACAAATCATCAATGTACCTATAGTACTTCAAAACCTTTTCAAAACTTGAATGGACATTTAGGAATTGCTGTTCCCATCTGGACATCACTAAATTAGCAAAAGCTGGGGCCACTCTGGCCCCCATTGCCACTCCAGATGTCTGTTTGTATAGTACATTATTAAATTTAAAAAAATTATTTTCAAGTACTATTTCCATGAGGGTACACAATGTATTTACCCTGTGGCCACTCATATCTGTATGATTGGTGAGATATTCTCTCATGTATTCTATTCCTTCAATTTGATCTATAGAGGTGTAGAGACTTCTAACGTCTAATGTAGCAAAATTTACATCTTTATCTAATGTTCCAATCCTTTCTAATATCTCCAAAAGCTGCCAGGAATCTCTAAGATAATATTCGGCCTTTTGTGCTACAGGGTTAAGTAAACTGTCTAGCCAGATGGAAATGTTCTCCGTTTTTGAATTTTTAGCTGATACAATGGGCCTGAAGGATAAATCTTCAAGGCCATACTGTATTTTAGGTATACCAAAAAACTTAGCCATGGTAGGATGTTCCACTAAAAGGAAATCATAATCCACCTTTTCAATTTCATTCTGGCAAAACATGTCAAATAAAATGACATCTATTCTTCTGAAACTGATTTTAACCACATCTGTTGTGACTTTGCAATAATTTGAAGTATCTTTTAACATGTCCAGTATTCTTTTATTGTAATCTATTGTGTCCATAACAATGATTTTACCCCCTTTGTCCGCTTTCATAATTCTAACCTCGGAGTTTTCTGATAACTCCTGTAATGCTTTGCTCTCAGTAATGGTTAGATTATTTGATTCACTACTTGTGGTTATATTTCTGAATTCTTTTTCACATGAATTCAGAAACACTTGTAATGTATTGATCAAAGGGGGGTTAAATGTACTAGGCTTCATTGGTAATTTATTAGTGGAAATGTTGTAATCTGTGATGTCCTTAAGAATGTATTTTAAATTTAATTTCCGCAAATACAATCTGAAATCCACCAATAGTCTACTAATTTCTACCTTGTTACAGGGAATGAAAGTGAAGCCTTTGTTAAGTACACTATAAGCATCTACACTTAACAACACATTGCTTAAATTTATCACATTGACAGTATAATCAGTCTCATTGATGGAAGATATTACCATCTTCTTTTGTTTTTGCCCTTCATTTTCCCTTTCTGTTGTGTGGTGTTGTACCACTTGGTAGTCCTCTTTCCCTGTACCCTTTGTGGTTGAAAAGGGACCTTAGAAGGACCAGGTTGCTGACTTGCAACCTCAGCATAACTGGTAGTTACATTCCCCAAAATAGTGTCACCAGTCATTTCTTTAGATGTATCCACTGGCACTGATGTACTTTCTTCTGAACTTTCAGATACCAAATTATGAATATTGTCCTCATGAGTACACCCGCATCTTTTACTGTTCCTTGTGGCGGTCTACTTGACTTCTCTATCACACCAGAAACAACATTTTGAGCAACAAAACTTACTTTGGATGTATCTGCAGTCGATATGTAAGCTTCGTTGGACCTGTAGGTCCTAATGTCTCTCAACAATTTATGTTGTTTCCTTTGCACAATGATTAACCTATGTTTGTTAGCCTTAGTCTCAATACTGTTATATAATGTATACAGTTCCCGGAAACAAGTGTTGTTTTTGATGCAATCATCTAACTCCTTAATTTCCGTTTTCACTTTGTTGATATCAGACTCATAATGTTTGACCAAAATATCCATCATGGCCAAACCTGCATCATTGTACACCTTAATAATCTTTCTTGACAAAACATCTCCAGGTTCCACACAATTTGGGAACTTGGCAGTCCACAGACCCTGCGGTACAATACATCGTTGAATACATTCTGTTAGATATTGTATCTCCAGTTCAAGTGTGATATATCTGAAAACTAACTTTTCTAAATCAAAACTTAATTTTTTACAGGTTCTTAAGTCGATAGTAGTATCGTTATACTCACTGACAGTCCGGTTCATCATGTCACCGTTTATATTTTTGAAAGGATTCTGCAGTTCTTTGCAAACGAAACCCCAAACATTACTGCTCGATGAAATACTGTTGTTTCCATCATGCTCCATTAGACCTGTATGCGCCGCGACGTTTTCAAATGGCGCTTCCTTATGACACAAGACGCTCCTACTTGAGTCAGTGATGTTAACCCTTTCTTTAGCGTCTCGCTTTCTATTCTTTTGTAGGCAGTCAAACACTATCTTCGTGATAGTTTCTATTAATGTAATATCCACACCACAGGAGTCGTTCCGCTCTTCAGCTCTACCCGCTCCCGGTGTGGAATGTGTGGTTAGATCCAATAAAGTATCCGAGGAGGACGCCTCAGTAGCCATTCTTCACTAAGCACTGTGCAACCCAAAAAAAAAGACAAAATAACGGACTAGCCGCAAACTGAAAATAGAACTGAAAACACAGCTTAGTGTTGGAACGGTACAAAACAGGCTGATACGATTAGCGCTTTCTTTCACTTTATTTAAAAACGTGAACTTCTTCAGAAACAAGAACATGTGCCCTCCCCAGCACAAGTCTTTTAAACCCTTTAGAACAGGATGTGATGTCACGTAATTCTCCTTAATTATTAAGTATATACACACAGAATAATACGATATATTATAAAAATATGTATACAAAAAACATCTTAGTGTTAATAAAATATTATGTATAAACTCCATACTGCCATAATTAATGTATTCTGTTATTCTGAATACTCAGTGTGGTTCACATAACATTATTCTATGCAGAATTTTTCGAATATTGTAAGGACAATGTTACATGTGGATTATATTTATATCTAGTCTTTTACAATTGGGAATATTTTTACATAAGTTAATTGACTTAGCTATGATATACATTTTAAGTTCATATCTACAATATTCGAAAAATTCTGCATAGAATAATGTTATGTGAACCACACTGAGTATTCAGAATAACAGAATACATTAATCATGGCAGTATGGAGTTTATACATAATATTTTATTAACACTAAGATGTTTTTTGTATACATATTTTTATAATATATCGTATTATTCTGTGTGTATATACTTAATAATTAAGGAGAATTACGTGACTTCACATCCTGTTCTAAAGGGTTTAAAAGACTTGTGCTGGGGAGGGCACATGTTCTTGTTTCTGAAGAAGTTCACGTTTTTAAATAAAGTGAAAGAAAGCGCTAATCGTATCAGCCTGTTTTGTACCATTCCAACACTAAGCTGTGTTTTCAGTTCTATTTTCAGTTTGCGGCTAGTCCGTTATTTTGTCTTTTTTTTTTTTTTTTTTTGGGTTGCACAGTGCTTAGTGAAGAATGGCTACTGAGGCGTCCTCCTCGGATACTTTATTGGATCTAACCACACATTCCACACCGGGAGCGGGTAGAGCTGAAGAGCGGAACGACTCCTGTGGTGTGGATATTACATTAATAGAAACTATCACGAAGATAGTGTTTGACTGCCTACAAAAGAATAGAAAGCGAGACGCTAAAGAAAGGGTTAACATCACTGACTCAAGTAGGAGCGTCTTGTGTCATAAGGAAGCGCCATTTGAAAACGTCGCGGCGCATACAGGTCTAATGGAGCATGATGGAAACAACAGTATTTCATCGAGCAGTAATGTTTGGGGTTTCGTTTGCAAAGAACTGCAGAATCCTTTCAAAAATATAAACGGTGACATGATGAACCGGACTGTCAGTGAGTATAACGATACTACTATCGACTTAAGAACCTGTAAAAAACTAATTTTTGATTTAGAAAAGTTAGTTTTCAGATATATCACACTTGAACTGGAGATACAATATCTAACAGAATGTATTCAACGATGTATTGTACCGCAGGGTCTGCGGACTGCCAAGTTCCCAAATTGTGTGGAACCTGGAGATGTTTTGTCAAGAAAGATTATTAAGGTGTACAATGATGCAGGTTTGGCCATGATGGATATTTTGGTCAAACATTATGAGTCTGATATCAACAAAGTGAAAACGGAAATTAAGGAGTTAGATGATTGCATCAAAAACAACACTTGTTTCCGGGAACTGTATACATTATATAACAGTATTGAAACTAAGGCTAACAAACATAGGTTAATCATTGTGCAAAGGAAACAACATAAATTGTTGAGAGACATTAGGACCTACAGGTCCAACGAAGCTTACATATCGACTGCAGATACATCCAAAGTAAGTTTTGTTGCTCAAAATGTTGTTTCTGGTGTGATAGAGAAGTCAAGTAGACCGCCACAAGGAACAGTAAAAGATGCGGGTGTACTGCGTAGTGACAATATTCATAATTTGGTATCTGAAAGTTCAGAAGAAAGTACATCAGTGCCAGTGGATACATCTAAAGAAATGACTGGTGACACTATTTTGGGGAATGTAACTACCAGTTATGCTGAGGTTGCAAGTCAGCAACCTGGTCCTTCTAAGGTCCCTTTTCAACCACAAAGGGTACAGGGAAAGAGGACTACCAAGTGGTACAACACCACACAACAGAAAGGGAAAATGAAGGGCAAAAACAAAAGAAGATGGTAATATCTTCCATCAATGAGACTGATTATACTGTCAATGTGATAAATTTAAGCAATGTGTTGTTAAGTGTAGATGCTTATAGTGTACTTAACAAAGGCATCACTTTCATTCCCTGTAACAAGGTAGAAATTAGTAGACTATTGGTGGATTTCAGATTGTATTTGCGGAAATTAAATTTAAAATACATTCTTAAGGACATCACAGATTATAACATTTCCACTAATAAATTACCAATGAAGCCTAGTACATTTAACCCCCCTTTGATCAATACATTACAAGTGTTTCTGAATTCATGTGAAAAAGAATTCAGAAATATAACCACAAGTAGTGAATCAAATAATCTAACCATTACTGAGAGCAAAGCATTACAGGAGTTATCAGAAAACTCCGAGGTTAGAATTATGAAAGCAGACAAAGGGGGTAAAATCATTGTTATGGACACAATAGATTACAATAAAAGAATACTGGACATGTTAAAAGATACTTCAAATTATTGCAAAGTCACAACAGATTTGGTTAAAATCAGTTTCAGAAGAATAGATGTCATTTTATTTGACATGTTTTGCCAGAATGAATTTGAAAAGGTGGATTATGATTTCCTTTTAGTGGAACATCCTACCATGGCTAAGTTTTTTGGTATACCTAAAATACAGTATGGCCTTGAAGATTTATCCTTCAGGCCCATTGTATCAGCTAAAAATTCAAAAACGGAGAACATTTCCATCTGGCTAGACAGTTTACTTAACCCTGTAGCACAAAAGGCCGAATATTATCTTAGAGATTCCTGGCAGCTTTTGGAGATATTAGGAAGGATTGGAACATTAGATAAAGATGTAAATTTTGCTACATTAGACGTTAGAAGTCTCTACACCTCTATAGATCAAATTGAAGGAATAGAATACATGAGAGAATATCTCACCAATCATACAGATATGAGTGGCCACAGGGTAAATACATTGTGTACCCTCATGGAAATAGTACTTGAAAATAATTTTTTTAAATTTAATAATGTACTATACAAACAGAAATCTGGAGTGGCAATGGGGGCCAGAGTGGCCCCAGCTTTTGCTAATTTAGTGATGTCCAGATGGGAACAGCAATTCCTAAAAGTCCATTCAAGTTTTGAAAAGGTTTTGAAGTACTATAGGTACATTGATGATTTGTTTTTCCTGTGGAAAGGTGAACAATGGGAATTTGAGAACATGTTAACTGATCTAAATACTACCACAAGCTTCTTATTTTTTAAAATAGGAGAATTTGGTAGAAACATACATTTTTTAGATTTAGATCTTGGAATTAATGACATGAATGGTACTATTACAAGTAGTATTTACAGGAAATCTTGTTTCACCAACCAATACCTTCACAAGGCTAGTTTACATCCACAGCATATGAAAAAGAGTGTAGTAAAGGGACAAATGATTAGACTTAGTAGGCTCACTACAGAGGATTTAGTATTTCAAGAAGAACTAGTACATTTGAGACATATGTTTGTAGTGAGAGGTTACAATTCTAATTGGATAAAAAAACTGGAAAAGGAAGTAAATAAATTGAGGAAAGGAGTAGCAAAACCTATATTATTGGCTACAGACATATTTGTGGAGGAACCAAGAGTAGTTCAGCAGGAGAATGAAAGTATTAGTAGAACTGAGGAAATTGGGTTCTACACCGCATTTCCACTTCCTATAGTAAATGAATTAAAAGAAATTAGAAACACTATAGAAAGAAATTGGAGAATTATTTTAGGCAACAAAGAATTGGTTAGCTGTGTAGGGATCAAACCACAATTCACTTACAAAACAGTGAATAACATTAGGAAAGTTTTAGAACGAACTGATACCACTTCGGTGGTTAAGTCTAGAGATTTAATTAAAAAAGGTACATTTGCATGCACTAATTGTAGACAATGTAGATTCCTTAGCAATAGTTCCTTTGTTACTTTGAAACATTTAAAAAGAACTTTTTGGGCCAAGAAATATTTCAACTGCCACAGTGAATGTGTGGTTTATTTGGCCTGCTGTGTTTCCTGTGAATGTTATTATGTGGGTAAAACTGTTAGAGTCTTAAAGCGGAGGATTTACGAACACACTTTAGCTATAAAAAATAGAGATAAAAATAATGCACTTGCAAGGCATTCTTTGGTTTGTAGTGAATTTAAAAAGTTTGATTTTTTTGTTTTAGACCACATAGAAAAAATGACATTCATGGGGGACGTCAACAACAAATTAGAGCAAAAGGAGACACTGTGGCAACTATTGTTAGGGGCAGACCAGTACCCAGGCCTCAATGAGGTAATCAACATAAAATGTTTTCTGTTATATAAGTAATATTGTTTGCTATTATAGATGTACATTCATTTAGATATACATAAGGACAATGTTACATGTGGATTATATTTATATCTAGTCTTTTACAATTGGGAATATTTTTACATAAGTTAATTGATTTAGCTATGATATACATTTTAAGTTCATATCTACAATATTCGAAAAATTCTGCATAGAATAATGTTATGTGAACCACACTGAGTATTCAGAATAACAGAATACATTAATTATGGCAGTATGGAGTTTATACATAATATTTTATTAACACTAAGATGTTTTTTGTATACATATTTTTATAATATATCGTATTATTCTGTGTGTATATACTTAATAATTAAGGAGAATTACGTGACATCACATCCTGTTCTAAAGGGTTTAAAAGACTTGTGCTGGGGAGGGCACATGTTCTTGTTTCTGAAGAAGTTCACGTTTTTAAATAAAGTGAAAGAAAGCGCTAATCGTATCAGCCTGTTTTGTACCATTCCAACACTAAGCTGTGTTTTCAGTTCTATTTTCAGTGTTGCAACAAGGTGACAAGGTTTGCCACTAACTCTAAATGCCATACACATCACTGTAGATCACTACAAGACCTTAATTGGCTTGAACTCCTAAACCAACTCCATTATATCCAGCTATTAACTGTGTAGAACTTAATTTACAAACCCTCTACCTGCCCAGCTCTGAGCAACTCAGTCAAACCCTACCAACCAAACAGAATCCTAAGATCTGAGGAGAAAAAACTTCTAACCATCTCTAAACCCTCAAAAACCCCGCCAGGACATTGTCTTTACTCCGTATTCTGTCGCAAAAGTATGGGATTCTCTCTTCATCAGCTATTTTCCCAGCCTAGCAGTCTTCAAAACTTTGTTAAAACAATATCTAAATAAGACATGGCTGTGTACCTGCACTGCTCCAGGTTAATGTCACTTTTCTACATCTGTTATGCTCTGGTCCCCACAACTGTTTCATCCTCAGCAACTTGATACTAACTCGTTCTTAACTTGTCTGTCTTAGACTTTCCCTTTACTGTGCTAACAATCATAATTTGAAACAAAAGTTTTTCTCACTGTTTATATATAGAGGTTGTGATATCTTTGTGGAACTGTAATGTATGTCTAGCCTTATTTGAAATTACATGATGAAACTGCAATGCATTGAGTATTATGTTACTGTTAGATCTGTATTTGGAGGTTTTCTCCCCAGGCCTTTGCTAAAAACTGATTCTGCTGACCCAGTCAGACTGTCCCAGTAAACAAATGCCAAATAAAAAATAAATAAATGTCTTTGTTCATCCATGCATTTCCAGTGCATGAAGGACTGCTGTGATAATGCCTATATTTATCTGAACCTAGAGGTAATAGAAATACTACAGAACCATTGCTCTCTTATTAACAGGCATGTTTTTATTCTACAGTTGTTGGATTATATTTCTAAGATTAATTTGCCAACCAGGAAATTGTATTGCTTTTGTCAGAGTCTGCGATTTCCTTATTGTTCTTTCTTGACGGCGTGGCCTGTGACTCACTGTTAAAAATCAGATTGTCACTGCCTTGTACTCAGATTTTTTTAAAGGCATTTGATAGTTTTGGCTACTGCAAATGCATTGCTTCCCTGATCAGTATTCACATAATGCTTGATAGACGCCATTCTGTGCTGTCAGATATCATTAGGGAATTCTCCAGGGATCCATGTTAGAACATTTTTTGTTATTTTACTAATCCTGTGGATACTTTCAGCATTGTGTCTTTTGTAATGTTGATAGTATTGCTTAATTTGTCACAGACACTATTGAGAAGTATTGTTTGAATCTTTTGCAGAGTGATTGTAGTGTAATTTGGGTGGTTACTGAATAACTGACATGTAAAAAAAATAAAAAAAAAAAAGAAGCAGAGTGTAGTGTCTGTAACACACCAAAATTGTAGGAGAATGTCTTTTCACCTAGAATAATAAAGACTTTGGCAATAAGTGTGTCATTTCCTACAAGAATTATAACTTAACAGTATGTTTTGCATAAAGTCTGTGACTTACAAGTAGAGTACAAAAATCTTTTATGGCAGTTTAAAGATCTGCCACATAGTTTTGTTGTGTATTTTGTGGTAGTAAAGAATTAGTCGTCTTTGTGGTCAGTGTATTAAAATGCAGAGTCAGTGAAAAGCTAGTTTAGTGGATTAGAATTGTAGGAGTGTGTCTCATGTATGAATGGGGTGGCCACTGCTGACTTCAGATCTACTTTCTCATCTGACAGTGTTGTCCTTTGCAATTACATACTGGGCAGGTGTGTCTCTTTGGTGGACCTTACAAACTTAGAATACCCCACGACCAGGGAAAGACTGAGTAAATAAGGAGCCGTCATATCATGCCTGCCTAAGGAATTCATGTTTAGAGCCTTGCCTTCCCACTGCTTATTAAATACATCACCTGGGAGGGGGGGGGGCATAGAATGGGTGTGACACGAGGCTGTACCACAACTCTGTTGTGAGATGGAATCGAGACACCCCCACCCTACTTCTGTGACTTCCACCCTGTCAAGAATCCCTGGTTCCCACTCTGAATTAGAACTCCCTAGTCATATCCCAGCATGCTTCCACGCACTTCTTGCTGAGAAAGGCAAACAGTCATAGGCCTCATTGGTCCTCTGTCCCAAGACGTAAGACTCTCCAATGCCTGGTCTCTTCAGAGTCTTAGCTAGGCTTCTTCCCTTTGAGTTTCAGAGACAGCAGAAAAAGACACATTTGGTTAAATGTTGGGATTTCTTTTATATGTTCTATCTTATGTGTTTGTGTTTGAAAGGGTATATCTCTTTACACTTATGTTCTGTCAAATAACTATTAAATGTTGCCCCAAAATGTCAGTGAGCCTTAATGCAACAATTCTCTTGTTTAAGCTTGGATTGTTTTTTCTGTTTTTAAATAAATGTGTGTAGTATCTTGCGAATATTACACCTGCATTTCTAACCTGTTGTGAATAAGTACATATCTTTTAAGTTTTTGTGTGTGACTGAATATTTCAACAAGTAAACATGCTTACATGTAAGCGTTACGTATAAAGAAGCTTGCTGAAAAATGAAGCATCTAAGAATTTTCTTGCCTGTTCATTATTAAAAGGAAAACTAGACTGTCCTAGGGATGAGATCCCTGAAAATTTCACTTCTGAAACCCATTGTAAACTGTATAAAATGTGATCACCTTCAATCTTGTGAGGTGCATTTAGATCTTTCTGTCTGTCTTTATTTATTTTATTACATACTCTGTTTAATTTACATCCAGTATCAAGTTTCACAAATTCAGTAGAAAACATTTAATTGTAGTTGTTAACAATAAAAGAAGATGAATTTAAATATCAAATGATCACAGTAAAGACTGTTGCCGTGTCATAGACATACATGCCTAAACATCATTTGATATTTAATGCTTATCATAATTTGGATGTCAAAAGCATTCACTAATAACAGGTTATCTTAAAAAAGAAAGTATAATATGTTTTAAAAACACAAAACCTGTATTTATAAAAGAAAAAAAATCTTTGTTGCAAACATTCTGACCACTTTGTAAAACAGTTACACATATTTGTTTTTTATATATATATATATATATATATATATATATATATATATATATATATATATATATTATTAGTTTCTAATGAAAATACCTTGAAAAATCTGTAAACAGATCACTCTCTTAATTTTATTAAGTAAAACTATGTAGCCTTATCTGTCCATACAACAATTCAAATATCCTGTCCACATTAGAGCCAGGAGTTCAGTTCTGTAAAAGACATCTGGGTCTCATACATCACACAAGTCCGATGATTACTGTGCTAGAAACGTTTAAAGATTCTTTGTGTAAGTATTGGGGCAGTCATCTTAAGGGATATTTATGCCACAAATATTTCTTCACAGATTAAATATTTAGGAGTATGGATTGAAAAGGCTTTTATTATGACAGCTAAGGATATGTGGGAAGAGAACAAAAAATACAAAAACTGCAAAACTGGATGCTCCTGTTTATGGATCTGGATAGTAAAATACAAGCAGTGAAAATGTTTTTAGTCCCTTTAGTTTTATATATCGATCAGGCACATTGTTATCAACCAGAGGAGAAGCTGTGGACAGTAATTAATAAAGAGTTGAAGGAATTTATCTGTGAGAGGAAGAGGGCAAGATGGGATAAGTTGAACCTTCCGATATAACAATATGTTTTAAGATTACCTTATTTAAAGGGATATTTTAGAGCTAAACAGTTAAGGCTGCTATACATAACACAAGCAGAAGGTTATAATTCATAGTGGAAAGGATTGATGAAGCAGGGGGGAGAGTTCAGGAAATGAGGAGAGAGAGTGGGATTTTTGATGCAGACCCTTAAGGAGATTAATAACCATACAAAATATTATATTTGTAAAGTAGTATAATATATTCTAAGAAGTAATGGAGAAAGATTTTGCCTATAGGGATGACTACAAGTAGGGATATAGAAAATAGGCAAGAAGGGGCTGGAATTTACTGGAAAAAACTGGCAAAGGAACCAAGGTTTTGGGAGCAAATAATTAGAGAGGGAAATGTAATAGAGTGGGGTTAAGTTAAGACGACATTCAGACTACAGGCTAGAGATTGCTTTTTGTACCAGGGACTGATATTAGGCAAAGAAAGGCTATTGGAATCAAAAGTGAAATGACCTGCTCTGGTAGAGTTTTTAGTTGAATCTGAAACAAAAGCTGCTGTTAAAAAAAAAAAAAAGGATAATTAGTAGGACATATAAAATATTGCCTGATAATAATAAGAATCAATCAGAGGAGGTTAGAAAAGATTGGGAAGAGAGACTGGAAAATCAATTTACAAGGGAACAATGGGAGGAAATATGTATGGCTCCCACGTATGCAACAAAGTCCAGAAAGCTTAGTATTTTTGCTTGGAAGTGTTTGCATAGGTATTTTTGTACCCCAAGCAGACCTCAAATAATGTTTCCTGTGGTAGATAGCAAATATTGAAGGTGAGATGGGGAAGAAAGAGATAACTGGGAACATAAGTTTTGGGAGTGTAATGAGCTGGCAGGTTTTAAATATTCCTTAGAGTATTCTCTCAGAAATATTGGGTGTGCAAATGGCTGTAACTTAAGAAATGATTTGTTTGAGCTGGGATACAGGATTTGAATTGCATATACGTGGTTAGGTCTTGCTAGGTCTAATTTTGTTCGCTGCCAAAAAAGCAGTTACTAGAAAATGAAAATCAAAGTCTAAACCAACTGTATTTGAAGTTTTGAATATTGTGAAAACAATAAAAGAACTGGAAGAAGGGACTTTAAAAAAGGGAAGGAACAAGAAATAACTGGAAATTGTGGGAACAACACATGCAGAATAATGTTCAGGAGGAGGAGTGAGGTTTAAGGGAAGGCAGGAATTGAACAATTTATGTAATGTTGGACTAACTGTAGTTATGAAGAGCGAAAATGTATGTAAGTGGAAACATGTTAATATGCTTTGTTTTCTTTTCTATTAATGTATGTTTTGCTTATGTCATAAGTGGCAATTTAATAAAGGTGTTAAAAATATTTCTTCACTCTATTTTCTTCCTCATCTGTAAATTATATTAATTCTTCTTGGGTTGGTGCTTTCTTTAACTTTGAATTCTTAGTTATTATTTTTTTTTTCTGTGGATGACATCACTCTTTGATATGTACTTGAGTAAGGGTAGCTCAAGTAGGTAAACCGAGCCAGAAAATTCAGGATAACCAAACAAAGCAAACAACATCAGCTCAAGGATCTCAGTAATTTATTAGGAGATAATAGCTTTCACACAATAAAGTGCCTGATGAAGCACTTTATTGTATGAAAGCCAACATCTCCTAATAAATTATTACAATTGTTGAGTTGAAGTTGTTTTGTTTGATCATTCTTAGATACACCAGCGCTTGTTCATTCCTCATCATCTCTAATGTTTTATCATAACTTAGAAATAATAGTGCTTTAGAGACAAATGTCACAATGGTAATTCTTTTAAGTCCAGTTTATAGCTTTCCAATATCTGACAAGACCAAAAAATATGTTCCCATGACCCAAAGTTCCTGTATCACATCCCTAGTATGTTGAAGCAACCTGAAAGGAGATCTTGTATAATCTACCCAGAATACAAAAGTACTTGTGCAAATATTTTTAAGCAGATATAAAAAAATTCCTAGGTTTCATAACCCAGCTTGACAGCTGGTAGACGAGTCCCCCATAACTCCATTATCTAAATATTCTTGTAAATCTGCTGCCCATCCCTGTCTTCTCTTAAGTACTACCCTCAATTTTAGATCCCTCAAGTCTTTTAAATGCCCTTTTAACAAATCCTTCGCTTGTCGCAGAGTCACTTTTTACTTCACTTAGCAATGAAATTAAAACTTGCGCATTTTCCAAGGCAGTCTAAACATTCATAGCCCTTGTTTTACAAAGCAATCCCTTGTATTCTGACTGCACAGTGTTAGGTTAGCTTAATTGTTTCCTCACTTCAGGCCATGTACCCCAGACCACATTTTCTTCCAATGCCTCAAACTAGCCATCTCCCCCCTCCATAAACTTAGCCAACCTCACCAGGGCTACAGGAATTCTTATGCTGAGTAGTTAAAAATAAACTCACCTGTACTTTAATCTCTTTTCCCACAATACCTTAGTACTTAGCACGTGTTTCATTAAGTATGGGAACTTTCTTTGTTCCAAAGGAGGACCAAAAGACCATTTTCATAAACTCATTATGACTTGTCCACTAAGTAGTAGTTAGTCCCTTCTGTTTTGTTGTCTAAGATTCCATCTGGAATACATATATTACCTTCATTTGCACAGCAGAGAGATAAAGGTCAAATCAAGTGCACTGAACCCCTCTGTCAAATTATCCCTTGGTGTTCTAGGCTTACCACCTTCCCAAATAAAACCCATCTTTGACTTTCTTATGGCTTTCATTAGTTGTAAAATTTGAAATACATACAGTAGGAGGTTGGTAATGTAGTAAAGCCACTTGACTTTGGATCCAGAGTCCTCCCCAGTGCAATAGACAGCCCGTAGCATAAACCACTGGTTGTCACAATCAGCTGCAGGCAGAGGTCAGGAAAGACTGTATGGTCAACAGACACCAGGTTGAAGACCTGAAAGTTGACTAGAAAGAGAGCACAACAGTTCAAGGAATTGCTCAGGGCTCTTAACACCCCAAGTATAGGAGGAAATGGGTAGAGCTGAAGAATGGCAGAGCCTCAAAAATGTGTAAGGGCTACAGAATAGATAGGTGGTCAAGCCAGTTATGGAAATAAGCTGCATTCCACCACCAGCTTTCCTTGCGTAAAAGCCCAGAAAGTCCTCAAAAGAAGGAAGAAGTAAAGAAAAAGTGGGAGATAAATACTGGTTGTCTAACAAAAGAGGCCAAGAGAGGAGTTTCAGTAGCAAATAAGGCATCAGAGGTACTCTTCCAGCTTCTGGAAAGCTACACATTGGATGGCACAAACACCTGATAAAGAAAGACACCCTTCATAATTGGCAAGAAATATTGGGAACCTCCAAACACTGGACTCTACCCAGTTCAGCTTTGTTAAGGGCAGATCATGCCTCCTAAGCCTGGTGGACTTCTTTGAGACAGTTACCAAGGCTATAGACGAGGGAAAGGTGGTACACACAGCCTACCTAGACCTCGCAAAGTCCTTTGACACCATTTCCCATTCTGGTATTATAGACAAGCTCACCAGCCTGAACATAAATCCCTATGTCACAAGATGGGTTGCCAACTGGCTCACGGACAGAACCCACATAGTGAGAGTTGCGGGAACTAAGTCCGACTCTAAACTGGTTACAAGTGGCATTCCCCAGGGCTCAGTCCTAGGACCCCTCCTGTTCTGCATATACTTCTCAGAGGTACAGACAAGCACAGAAGGACTATGGCTGACCAAGTTCGCAGACTACTGCAAACTAGGAGCTATAATTGACTCTCCGGCTGACGCAGATATTCTCCAAAAGGGTCTCACTGAGACGGATACCTGGTGTCAAAATCATGGCCTCAAGCTAAATGCCAAAAAGTGCATAGTCATCCCCTTTGGAAAAAAAAAAAGTATCCACAAACTACCACATAGGTGGCAGTTCCTTAAATACGGAAGACGTAATAAGGGATCTGGGGACCCAAGTAGATCGTAATCTCTCCTTTGATAATCACATTGCCAAAGTGGTTAGAAAATCCTCCTATGTGGCCCACCTAATCACAAAAGGGTTCGCATCCAGATCAAAAGAGGTCATTGATCCCCTGTACTCATCACTCATCAGACCCATCATATAGAGTACAACGCCTCATTTGGGATGTACCTTACAAGACACCTGCAACAGCTGGAAAGACCACAGAAGTACCTCACCAAAAGGATCACTGGCTTCAAACAGATGCCCTGTGCAGCTCAACTGAAGAAACTCCAGCTGTACTCTGTTGCATACCGCCTACTCATCGGTGATCTCTGCCTGACATACAAGGCCATGTCCAACCCAAAATTGATCGACATGCTCCACCTAAAGAAAACCATATCCCCTCGAGCCACATGCTATAGGGATCTAAACCTCACCACAACAATAAATAGGACTTGCTGGAGGGACATATTCCTGTTCCAGAGACTTCCCATGCTTTGGAACAAGATTCCAATCTACATTAGACAGAACTCCTCACTAACACTCTTCAAGAGAAACCTTGACGAGTGGATGGGAAACATACCCCAGGGATCACTTCAGTGGCTGTGCTGGACAGAGGCACAGGGAACTAATCTAAGGGGGCGGCGAAAGCCAGCACATTCTGGCTAGGCTTATAAATGCCTTCAGGCAGATAGCCTAGTACATACCTATGAACCTATAATGGATGCCAGTAACAACCTGCTTACCAGCTCGCAAGATATTAAAGGCAGATGGAAGGAGTACTTCCAGCAACTTCTGAATGATGAAAACCCTACAGAAGCTGTACTTCCCCAGACACAGCCTATGATGAGAGAAGAAGAGGAGCCCACCCTAGAAGAAGTAAGAACAGCACTAAGGAAAATGAAGTCAGGGAAAGCAGCAGGCTCAGATAGGGTCACAGCAGGTATGATAAGGATGTTAAGTGAGACAGGAGAGACATGGCTTCTGAGGGTACTCAAAGCAGTATGGAGAGAAAGACATATCTATGATGACTGTAGAATAAGCATACTAGTGTCGGTGCTCAAGAACAAAGATGGCATTCACAAGTGTGGGCAGTATAGAGTTATCAAACTCTTATCACACTACATGAAAGTTCTGGAGAGGGTGATTGATAAATACGCAGATTAGTAGAAAGTAAGTTAGGAGATGAGCAGTTTGGATTCTGATTAGGATGCAGCACAACTGACCCAGTGTTTGCAGTGAGACAGATACTTGAGAAGAAGCTGTAAATGAGGAAAGAGTCCAACTGGGCATTCCTAGACTAGGGGAAAGCATATGACAAGGTCCCAAGAAAGCTGATTTGGCAGTCCTGTGGTAGATGAAGTCAGAAACATTGATAGAATTAGTGCAGGCTATGTAAAGGACCCAATCACTCAAGTACAAACAGTGTCCAGTTTCACAGAGAGGTTCCCAGTGAGAGTGGGTGTGCATCATTTAGCTCTGAGCCCACTGCTGTTTGTACTGGTGATAGACTACATTAGCAAGTAGGTTGAAGGAGACAGTTCAACAGAGTTGATGTATACAGGCGATGTGGCATTACAGGCAAACTGTACGAAAGAACTTCAGCAAAGGGTAGGGGAATGGAATGCAAAACTGAAGGCACATGGGATGAAACTGAGTACAGTTAGGACAGTTGCAATGGCAGCAAATGGGAGAAATCAGTAGAAGCTGAAAATTGAGATAGAAGGGAAAATAGTGTAACAGGTTAACATTTTCAAGTGTCTGGGAGGGGTGGTTGAGGAGAAGGGAAGTCTGAATGAGGAGGTCAAATCTAGAGTCTGAATGGGCTGCAGCCAACTGGCAGAGTGTGTCAGGGGTAGAAAATGACAGAGGATTACCAAAGAAGCTTAAAAGCCAGGTGTACACAACAGTGGTGTGACCAGTACTACTGTATGGTACAGAAACCATGGTAGTAAAGGCAGAGCAGGTGAGGAAGCTAGAAGTGATGGAGATGACGTGCCTGAAATGGGTGGTAGGGATGCACACTGTGGGACAAACAAAGGAATGAGGACATAAGATCAGAAGCCATAGTAGCTCCAGTTGCAGAAAAGGTCAAAGAAAACAGATTATGGTGGTTCAAGCACATGTGCGGGAAAGCAGAAGACAATGTGGTGAAGAAGATTTTGGGCAGACAAGAAGGCAGTAGGAAATGAGGATGCCCAGCAAAAAGGTGGATGGATTTTGTGAGAGAAGACCTGTGTCAGTCAAGCATGACTGTTGAAGGTAGGAGAGTGCCACTGAATAGGGAGAGACGGTGACAACTAAGACAACATCCCGACCTTATGTAGAAAATGTGAAAAAGGGGGATGATGATGATGATGTTGTGGAATAAAAGCCACCCAGAGGGGCTGTCCTTTAGGTAGGATACTGACTATGAGTATATAAATGATGGTCGTAACCCCATCCCTACCATGGAGGCCCACAGTTCTTTCCTCATGCAGGTATTTACTTCAGTGAACTCACAATGAAGGTTGCCACCTTTTGGTGGCTTGGTAAGTTGAACTCTTGACCCCAGCCTTGCATTTGCATATTCACACCTCCTTTAAGGGTATATAGTAGCATGTTGCCAGCTCCACCACACTCTGTCCCATGATGGGCATGACCATCCTTACTCTGCCAGCTCCGTGAAGTGTCCAAGCTGGTGATTGAGCTAGTGCTACCTGTCCAGTTCTCAGTTTTGCTTTTAAGGGAGGGACAGAGTCTTTCATACAGAAATTTTAAAACTGAATGTGGAGAGAAAAATGGCTTGAGCAGTAAGCAAAAGCATGTTTGCTTTTTGGAAGGAAGTGCAGCTTTGCTCAGAACAGGAGGAAATGTACATACATTTGTAGATAGTATTAACCCATTAGTGCCAACAATTCTGATTCCACAGTATTAACCCATTAGTGCCAACAATTCTGATTCCACAGTGGTGATGATCATATTTGATTTGCAACACTGCTTGAATGGCCTGCCTTGTCACATTGAAGCCCATAGCACTTGCAAAGCAGACTACACAGAGTCTGTATTCCACTGTAACATAACTGCAGTACTGAATATGTGGGTTTTAGTGCCACAATTAAGCTGAACAACAAATGCAGAAAACTACTTTTCTTGTTTTAATTGAAATATTTTCTCACATTTAATTTTCCTTTTTACTATTTAATCCTTCTGCAAAAAAACAGAAAATGCACAGTCCGAGAACTTCTAAATATCCCGCCTTTATTTAAAAATATAAAATATTGAGCACTTTCATCCCTCAAACCAGGGACTTCATCAGAATACAATTACATAACACACCAACCCTATTTAAATACCCCACCTCTCACCAGGGTAGGAAATTCACCAACCAATCACAAATCGGCCAGTTAATAAGTGAATAAAAATGTCAGTAGAAACTTCTGCTACATTGCAACTTTAACAAAAAAGAATACCTCACTAGCAGCTCCACATACTTGAAACCCTCACCAAATATACAAAGGAATTACTAAAGCAGTTCATATACACTAAAATAACTATTAAAAAATGTGTGTGTATGTATTTAAATATGTATGAGGTTATGAAACCAAGAAAAACATAAGAATTTTACAATAGATTCTTCACAGAACCTTTTTCATACAGATGTTTATTGCCACATTACCTATAATTTGTTAGCTCGTCCATAAAGCATAGGAGTAATGGAGATGGCATTGTTTAATCTTGGGAGAGCATTGTCACTAACCTAAATTGCCACTGTCTCTTTCTAAGTATATTTTCCAGTTACTCCCCCAAGGTTAAGCTTAACCCCCTCCAATATACCAAAAACGAGCTTGGTAAAACCCCTACAGAGCTGAGAATGTTTGTGTAAAGCACTATTCTGTTATTTATTTTTCATGTCATTTAAATGTTCATAGATCCTAATTCTAAGTGGACGCTCATTTTTCCCCACATAAAAACTTCCATATGTCATACATAGGGCCAAATAGACAACCTTACTGGTTCACAATTACCCTTCCTAAATACCACCTTACTCCCCAGCCTATTCTCCAGGGTAATATTACTTTGCTTATTGATATATCCACATTGACTACATGCTCCACAGGGTCTAGTAAAATCTTCCACAAAGTCCATCTTAGTCTCCAGTAACGTTTTGAAATTAGTACCTGTTTTATTAGTAAATTGTGGTCCTACACCTTTTTCATATATATTGGGATTGACTCTGAATATATTCCAATTCTTTTCTAAAAACCTTTTTTATTTTTCCTGTCAGATGGTTATACTGCAATACACAAGCTCTCTCACAATTAGTTTTAACCTATGACACAATTTTATGATCCGTATCTAATCCTATACCAAGTTGGGGCTTATATTGTGTTCCCCATTTTTTGTAAACATTTTCCAGAATTTCATCTACCCACTTCTTAGGATACCCCCTCTCATAAAACATCATTCCAATTTGCTCTAGTTCCACCTTAACATCCTCCTGGTACTCCTACTGGCAGTCAGAAATCTTAACATCCATTTAACTGCAGTTTAGCATTTACTATGAGAGGACTGGCTGTGATGTATTAGGCTATAACCTGGGTGCTGACTTTTTCAGTTATTTCATGTATAGCTTGAGTTAAAGGTTAAGATCCATGGTAAAGTCTAGGGATGTATTTTGCCTGACTTGATGTTATACATACATTTTCAAGACTGGTTATTGTTAAAGGGAGACTTGTTGCTAATGTTTGATCAAAATAGCCTAGAGGCAGTCTTTGAGGTATCACTGAAGGTTTATTGGCTAGGAACCAATAACAAATATCGAGAAAATGTTCCTGGAGGTTTTTTTGAATGATTCCTGAGGAAGATCTTGCTGTATGCCATAGGTCACCTGCATTGGCTGTATTAAGCTGCGTGTCCAAACGAGAGCGTATTTATTTATAGGTTCATAGGTATGTACTAGGCTATCTGCCCAAAGGTATTATAAGCCTAGCCAGAGTGATCCTCTGTCAAGCAGAGCCAATGAAGTGATCCCGGGGGTGTATTTTCTGTTACCCATCCACTCGTCAAGGTTTCTCTTGAAGAGTGTCAGTGAGGGGCTCTGCCTAACGTAGTTTGGAATTTTGTTTCAAAGCATGGGGAGTCTCTGTGACAGGAATCTATCCCTCCATCATGTTCTATTTATTGTTGTGGCGAGGTTTAGCTCACTAGAGCCCGTGACTCGCAGTGACTTGGATTTCTTTAGGTGGAGCATGTCCATCAATTCTGAGTTGGACATGGCTTTGTAAGTCAGGCAGAGATCACCTCTGACTAAGCGATATGCCACTGAGTACAGCCAGAGTTTTTTCATTTGGGCTGCATAGGGCATATGTTTGAGGCCAGTAATCCTCTTGGTGAGGTACTTTTGTGGTCTTTCCAGCTGTTGGAAGTGCCTTGTGAGGTACATCCCAAATGGGGCATTGTACTCTATGATGGGTCTGATGAGTGATGAGTAGAGGGGCACTATAACCTCTTTATTTTTAGATGCGAACCCTTTAGTAATTAAATAGGCCACTTAGAAGGATTTCCTAACTACTTTGGCAATATGATTGTCAAAGGAGAGATTACTATCTACCTGGGTCCCCAGATCACTTATTACCTCTTCTGTATTAAGGGGGCTGCCACCTATGTGGTAATTCGTGGGTATTTTGTTTTTCCCAAACGGGATGACTATGCATTTTTTGGCATTTAGCTTGAGGCCATGACTTTAACACCAGGTGTCCGTCTCAGTAAGGCCCTTTTGGAGGATGTCCGTGTCAATCGGAGAGTCAGTTATGGCTCCCAGTTTGCAGTCATCAGCAAACTTGGTTAGCCATAGTCCTCCTGTGTTTGCCTGTACTTCTGAGAAGTATATGCCGAACAGTAGGGGTCCCAGGACTGAGCCTTGCAGGACACCACTTGTGACTGGCTTAGAGTCAGACCTGGAGCCCGCTATTCTTACCGTGTGAGTTCTATCTGTAAGCCAGTTGGAAACCCACCTCATAACGTAGGGGTTTATGTTCAGGCTGGTGAGTTTTTCTGTAATACCCGAGTGGGGAATGGTGTCAAAAGACTTGGCGAGGTCAAGGCAGGCTGTGTGAACCACCTTTCCCTAGTCTATGGCCTTGGTGACCGTCTCGAAGAAGTCAATCAGGTTTAGTAGGCATGATCTGCCCTTAAAGCCAAACTGGGTTGGGTCAAGTGTTTGGAGGTTCCCAATGTCTTTGTTAATGAGTTCCATGATGATGCGCTCCATAGCCTTGCAGAACAGACTAGTCAGGCTTATGGGGCAATAGTTACCAGGGTCAGTTGTGGCCCCTCCTTTGTGGAGAGGAATAACCGTTGCTGTGCGCCATTCTGTGGGCACGTAGTCTGTGGAGAGGCTGAGGTTGAACAGCGTGTTTAGGTGGGGGGTTAGTTCGTTCTGTAGTTTGTGCAAGACGCAGTCTGGGACACCATCTAGCCCCATTGACGCTGTGTTTTTGGCTTTTGAAAGGACTGTGTTCACCTGTGCATCTGTGATTTCCGGGACACTACACTTTTCTGGTATTGTTGTGGGCCCTTTTGGGGGTGAGAAGGGGGTAAAGTTTGCACTGAATCTATCTGCCAGGATGTTGGCAATATCAGTAGGTTCAGTATATTTTGTACTATATTGTACTAGTTCAGTGCATATCTGCGAGTTGCCACTTAGATTCTTAACATAGCTAAAGAAGGCTTTGTGATTATCTTTTGAATCCTTGGCTATTTTTCTTTCGAAGTTGGCCTTGGATGATTTTATGAGGGACCTTAGTTTCTTTCTGATACTGATTAGGGATGTCTTTCCTTCTTGGGATTTGCTTTTTTTCTGAACTAGTTTCCTCCTTCTATTGTATAGCCTGTTTATGGCAGGGGTCCACCAAACTGGTTTCCTTCTCTTAGAGGAGTGAGTCTTGGTTTTGCTAGGGATGGCACAATCCATGCATCCTTGTAAGTGCTCATAGAGTGCATTTGTAAAGGTTTCTTCATCTTGGGCAGCGTTATCCTTTAGAATGGGGGCTGTGAAACTTACCACCTCTGTCTTAAGTAAGGTGAAGTTTGCTTTAGAAACGTTTTTTACTGTGGTTCCCTTAGTTGGGGGTGGTGGTGGGGTGTGGACATCCAGAGAGATTAGTTTATGGTCTGATCTAACCTCCGTTGTGGAACACCTGTCGCCCATGTTGGTGATGACCAGGTCCAATATGTTTTCACCTCTGGTAGGGGAGTTTACCAGCTGATCCAGGGTGTTTGAGTTGATGAATTCCAGGAAGCGCTGGGCCTGGGAGTTTGTACTCAAGTAGTTTTCCCAGTGAATTGTAGGGTAATTGAAATCGCCCAATATCAGAGTGTTCGGTAGGACCTTCATGTTTTCCAGTGTCTCCAGAAAGGTGGAGTGGTGGTCCTGGGTCATGGAGGGTGATCTGTAGCAAGCCACAATTTGCATTGCAGATTTGCCCGTTATTAGTTGCACATGGATGATCTCAGAGATGTCATGCTGCACCACTAACCTGGAGGTGTGGGTATCCTTGATGAATATGGATACACCCCCTCCTTTTGTGTTTTGGTCCATGTTCTGTGGCCGAAACGTGTGGTATGAGTTGTAGCCCGGTAGTGCTGGGGTACTCTCTGGAGCCTTGAACCAGGTTTCAGTTACTGCACAGATGTCGACGTTCTCCATACAGAGGAGTGCTTTGAGCACGTGCATTTTGAGATTTAAACTCCTGGCGTTTAAAAAGAAAGAAAGAAGAGGATGCAGTTTTTTGGTACTTTGTCAGGGATGGTACCCTCAATTGAGGTTTGGTTAGTTGTTTGGACCTTGAAAGAGTTAAAGGTATGCAGTTTGCAAACCATTGCACAATATTCCTGCTAAACCCTTGTGTTTCAAGTTTTGCATGTTTGATCTGTTAGTATGCTACCCATTAGCCACCTTTCATCCTTTAATGAGAACATTTCTTGTGTTACTTTGTAAAAACCACTGAATGTATTACGGCCTTACCTAAAACCATCCATAGCACTAAATGTATTATGGCCTAACCTAAAGCCATCCGTAGCACTGAATGTATTACAGCCTGACCTAAAACCATGCATAGCAGTGAATGTATTATGGCCTGACCTAAAACCATCCATAGCACTAAATGTATTATGGCCTAACCTAAAGCCATCCGTAGCACTGAATGTATTACAGCCTGACCTAAAACCATGCATAGCAGTGAATGTATTATGGCCTGACCTAAAACCATCCATAGCACTGAATGTATTACAGCCTGACCTCAAACCACCTACTAAGATGTTGTACTGTTTCATGTAGTCACATACCAGTTGGTAAGCAGTTTTGTTCAAAAATGTTAGTGGTCTGGTAAAACATAAATATAGATCTGTAATCCTTTGCAACACTTGGTGTGGGATTTTGTTTGGAGACAGGTGTGATTAGAGAATGTTTGAACTGAATGGGATATCATTTCTTGGTAAGAGAGAGAGAGAGACTTTGAAATATGAGCAAGTGGTTTCACTATTATTGGAGCTTTTATTTTTCAAAAAGATAGGGTAAATATTGTACTGGCTTGTATTTGCTTTCTTCAACATCTTTTAATTGTTGTCTGACCATCTTGTTAAAAATAGTTTGGAAATAGAAGATGGGTTTATGGATTGCAACAGGTAGAGCGGGAGCTTGTGTTGTATTGGGATTACTAAAGTTCTGGAGATGTGAGGCATTGGAATTGGGATTGTGGTGCTATGTAGAGTTGAGATTAAGCTTTGAAAGAATTTTAGGTGAGTCCGGTCCATTCCTTATGAGGTTCTTTTGGACTTTTCGTCAATGTAGGTTGTCTTTTATAATGTGCCAGAAATCCTTTAGATGAGAGTCCGTTCCTTTTTTTTTTTAGCTTTAAGGAATGTAAATTTAGCTTCCATAATGGCTGTTTTATAAGCTTTTTATGAAGTTTTAGAAAGGTTTGTTGGTTAAATGGATTTTTACTTTCCTTCCACTTAATCCGTGTCTTGTTTCTAGTTTTCATGAGCATATTTAGTGCAGGTGTAATCCAAGAATGACATTGTCCCCTGAAACATTTTTATCTGAGTGGAAAGTGTTTGCTGGTTGAATAATGGAATTAAGTGGAGTACCTTTAATGGGTGTTTGGTTTGATAGAGGAGCAGTTTTTCTTGTCTTTCTTTAGAATTAAGAAAGGTTGTGGATGTCATGATTACTGAGGGGGTTTGGGTTATTAAAAAAAAGAAAAATGCCTGAATAGGTAAATGATCACACAGTATTTAGTAGGCATGTGACAATTCTTACATTTATGAAGTATTTTTGTTTTAAGTGGGTATAGTAAAGAGTTGTTAGTGCTACTGTGGTTGGGTCTGGTAGATGTATTTACCAGTTGTGAAGGATTATTTGAAAGAATTCAAATGATGTATTTTTGGGCTCCTGTAGATCAATGTTGAATACCCGTATTATGATACAATTATTTCTTGAGGCTCGATTTAGAATTTGGACTTGAGGACAGAGGGATGTTTATGATAGCAACTTGACATTTGGTATGCCTTTTTATTTTGAACTGTTGTTTCAAACTCTGCCATTCAATCTCATCTCATCCTCTGGGGTGTTCGCCAGATATTTCCTGCATAATTACAGAAAACCTGACTAAAAGGATTAAAGATGTTTCCTTTTCTAGACAACTGGCTGCTAACTGCTGCAACTCCGTATAGATTAATTTCTTCTCAGAAGTCTCTTCTGGGTGTCTTTTATTCTTTATAAATTTATAGTGAGCACTTCAAAGTCCTGTTTGAAGCCCCTAAAAGATCACTTGTATAGAATGTACCTCAGGCACTATATCTTGCAGAGCCCATCATCCTTTGGAGAGAATCCTGCCATTACAGGATTTGTATCAGTCATCGTTCAGTCCAAGACAGTCACATCACCCGTATATGTAAGAACAGAGGTAGTGGGTAATGGGTATAGTGGCAGCAGCAGTAGTATAGTATACATTGCTCCCATTATTAAGCTGCACATGAGAGTTCTACAGTGGACCTTGCAAGTCCAGTTGTCCCTGTTAACTGGTCTTGTCATGACTTCAATTACTATCAAATTGGATCTAAGATGGTGTCTTCACACTCTAAACCTGACTGAGTAGTTCATTCCAGAACCCACCTCTGTAGTGGCTGTCACCGTTGATGCTTCTGCATTAGGATGAGGCAAGCATTGCTGGCAGCAGACTGTGCAAAGTATATGGTCACAGACAGAGGCCATTCTGTACATCAGTGTTGTGGAGACAAGAGCAGGCATTCCCATACTGTAGGCCTTTCCAGACTTCTTGTCTCAAGGTGGTGTAGTGATCTACACCGAGTGTGGTAGGGTTTTGTATATAAAAAGTAGGGTGGAGCTAACTGAGTACCTGTACCATCAAGAGACTTTCTGATTGCCAGCCATGCTACTGGGAAGGCCGTTTCTTTAGTGGACTGGAGTGGTTTATCAGGCTGGGAGTAGTGCAGAAGATTTTATGTCACCAGGGGAAGCCTAGCTGCTACCTGTCTGCATCCTAAACCAAGCTCAGTAATTCCTTTTCCCTTATCCCTCCTGTGGGGAATGTTATACTGATGCTGTCCTCCAGAAATGACTCGAGAACTCCTTGACGGTTTTCTCCTGTTTCCCTGCTTTGAAGTTCTGAACCACAGTAGATGTTCATCGTGTTACACTGCTGCAGTCGTCACACTTGGGTTATCCTGCCGTCAGGCGGTCCTGCAGTTGGCCAGAGTTCCAAAGTCTTGGTCCAGCGTCGGTTGCTGTCTCTTCTTCCCTGACATCAGTGTGCCAGGGGTATGTATATAAGATGCATCCAACGCCATTTTCTTCAGTCTTTCTTGCCGTGCGGTGCCCGAAGCAGAAGCAGTTCGCAAATGCTGGTCGGCCGACTCCTGAGATTTTCAAATCAAATTTCAGTCCGAAGTCTTCATAAAGCTAAGTACCCCGTTGGGGAACCTTTTCTTGCCTCAGTCCGATGTCAGAAAAAGTTAACAATTGCATTTCTTGTGGGAAGCAAATACCTCATAAGGACTTTCATCCTTATTGTATTCCTTGTCTAGGTCCAGACCACGACGTCACAGGTTGTCGGTTTTGTGCTAGGTTTAATAAACGAACTATTAAACGTCGGTTTGATTTCACCCGACATTATTTTGGTAGGAAATTTAATTATACTATGCCGTCGGAGGAACCGACAACCAGAATGCATAAAAAATGCAAAGATAAGGACAGGCAGCCGAGATACAAACCGGACTCCGAGGCCTCTGCTAGGCCAGTCGCTGGTTCTCCGGTTTTCAGTGAGGCGCCTACGCAGCCCCTGACGACCGCTGATTTAGAACCCCAGGCAACATCCGATTCTCAAGCTGAGATTTCTAGGCCTCCACAACCTTTACCTTTAGGTCCTTCCGACTCCATGCTTGAAGGAGATTCCGGTGCACTTGAAACGCCTT
Source organism: Protopterus annectens (assembly GCF_019279795.1). Lineage (NCBI taxonomy): Eukaryota > Metazoa > Chordata > Ceratodontiformes > Protopteridae > Protopterus > Protopterus annectens. The sequence continues at coordinate 880,390,301 of NC_056747.1, forward strand.
CAGTTGCAGAAGGTGTCTTCAGACTGACTACACTCACTATTAAATCCTATGCAAAACTGAAAACTCCTTTAAAAACGAAGAAGACTGTACAACAGTCTTCAGTACAAGGTCCCATGCCTAAGAAACAGATGCTTAAGATGGCTGAATACTTAATTACCCTAATCAGGGGTTCCCACCCGCCTCCTGATAAAAGGCCAAGGCAGGAGGAGGACTATGCTTCCTCTGACCAGGTTTCAATTTCCTCAGACTCTTCTGAGGAACAGGAATATTCCTTTCCCCCTTATGAAGACTCTGATGCTGAAGAGTCTATCCCTTCTGCATCTCCCCCAGAAGACTACTGTTTTGGGGAAACCTTACATACTATGAGGGAACATTTCCACTGGGAAGGCCAGGATTACTCTGATTCTAAGAAAAGGCTCAGAGAGTTCCTTTTACTACCCCAGCACAGACCACTTGCTATTCCACCTGTGTTAGACATTGTGGATGATGTTTATTCAGAATTTAGCCTTAACCCAGATTCACTACCTCCTGCACCAGCCAAACCAGACAGATACTACAGAGTCCCTGACTCACACAAATTCCTGTATAAAAGCCCTGTTGCTGACCCAGAAACCATTTCCCAGGGTCCCAAAGGGGTTAAGGCCTCTATTGCTAAAAATCCTGTGCCCTCTGAAAGGGATTCTAGAGCACTAGACAGATGGGGAAAGAAAGTATATACCTCAGCTACTCTAGCTATGAGGGCCTTAAATTGTCAGTTTCACATGCTGAAATATCAACAATATCTGATGTCTCAATTAAAACAAAAAATGCTCGCACATACAGAACAGCCAGATTACAAGGAAATGCAAGATTTGTTGCATTCAGCTGAACAAGTGGGAAAACATACTTTGCAATGTGAATTTGATTCATTGGAAGCTTCTTGTAGAGCAGCAATGACAGGGTCTGTCTTACGTAGGCATGCTTGGTTAAAAGAACAAACTTTACCTGATCATGTTAAAGCAAAGTTATTGGATGCACCTTTACAGCAGGATGTTTTATTTGGTGTAAAAGCAGAAGAAGTTTTAAAGAAAATGGAGGATAAGGCAAAATCTATGCAGACGGTCAAGGATTTTTTACAGGTTCAATCCCCTCGTTTCAGCAGAAATTGGACAACCAAGAACTGGTCCTTTCCAGCTTCTGCCAGACCACAGAGGGGCAGTTACAGATGCCCAAGGGGCAGAGGCCAGCCACAAGGCTCTTACCAGCCTCGACAATGGGGTGCCACAACTCAAAAAGGAGGAGAAGACAGGTCTCAAACTACCAGAAGACAATCACAATGACTTACCCCTCAGACTACCAAGCAAAACCCTCTTGGCAGCTCCCTTGGGGGGAAAACTAGCACTTTTTGCAGACAGTTGGCACATCATCACAAAAGACAAATGGGTCCTAAATATTTTATCTCAAGGATACAGATTCCACTTTCACACTTTGCCAAGGATAAAAGGAATGCCAAACATGCCACTAAATCAATGGGCAGAGGCTCAAAAGCAAATTTCAGCTCTCATGGACATGAGAGCCATTCAACAGGTTCCTACACAGGAGCAAGGACAAAGATTTTATTCAAGACTGTTTCTAGGTTCCCCAAAAGGACAAAGCCTGGAGACCCATTCTGGACCTCTCAGTTCTAAACACATACCTGGAAGTACCCAAATTCAAGATGCTAACACTACAGCAACTTCTTCCCATGCCGGGCAAGAAGGCTTGGCTAGTAACGTTGGACGTCAAGGAGGCATACCTGCATGTCCCTATCAGACAAAATTGCAGAAGATACCTCCAATTTATTGCAGGTTCAACCCATTACCAATTCTCTGCACTGCCCTTTGGCTTATCTACTGCGCCCAGGGTCTTCGCAAAATGCCTGGCACCAGTAATTGCATACTGCAGACAAAGAGGGATTCAAATATATCCATACCTGGATGACTGCCTTATTCAAGCAGAAAGCAAGGGCATTCTATTAAAGCATCTGGCGTTCATCAAAAACCTACTAAGTTGCCTAGGGTACACAGTAAACGAAAAGAAGTCAAAACTAGTGCCCTCACAAGACATAATATTCCTGGGTGCCAGCTTGAATACAACGACCCAAATGGCCTATCTCATGCTAGACAAGCAAGGACAACTGACTCAATACTTCAAAATGATGGCAACAGAGACCCAACTCCCTGCAAGAAAAATTCTGCAGGCCTTGGGATTCATGACATCTTGCATACTACCAATACCATTTGCAAAACTGCATATGTGGAAATTACAATGGTATCTGAAAAGCGTATGGACTCAGCACAGCCACAGCTTGGAAACAATAATTCCACTCATTCCCTGCCTTCAACAGGAGTTTCTATGGTGGGCTCAGGCATGTCACCTCAACAAGGGTCAGCCTTTTACCTTACCCACAGCCAGGCAAACTATAACAACAGATGCATCGCATTATGCCTGGGGAGCACACATGGCAGGACCGTGTATTCAGGGCAAATGGTCTGCAAACCAAAGGCATCTACATATCAATCAAAAAGAGATGCTAGCTGTACAAAATGCCCTAACAGCTTTCAAGGACCTCCTACATCCAGGACAACTCCTAGTAAAGACTGACAACACCACAGTGATGTGGTACATAAACAAGCAAGGGGCCACACACTCCTACCCCCTATGCAGACAAGCAATGACCTTGTGGAACACAGCACTGACCTACCAAGTTCAACTACAAGCACAATTCCTGCCAGGAAAGAAAAACACACTTGCAGACGATCTAAGCAGAAACATCATAGATCCTCACGAGTGGAAACTAGATCCACAAGTATTCGCAATGATAACTCAAAAATGGAGGAGCCCAGACATAGATCTGTTTGCTTCCCCCCCAAAACTCCCAACTATGGAAATTCTGCACAAGGACATACCACACACTAGCTTGGAAAGTGGACGCCCTCTCATTCAGTTGGAAAACATTGACAAATGTATGCCTTTCCTCCACTGCCTCTTCTGGCAAAGGTGCTGCTGAAAGCCAGATTAGAGAGGCCACAAATGATACTCATTGCTCCAGACTGGCCACGCCAACACTGGTATCCAATCCTAAGGAACATGGCTCAAGGCCCACCATGGATGTTACCTACAATTCCTTACCTGCTCACTCAGCAAAACAATCCGATTCTACACAGCTAGCTCAAGACTTTAAATCGGATTGTTTTGCTGAGTGAGCAGGTAAGGAATTTGCCTAAACAACCAGTCAACACTTCTCTCTAAAGCTGTGATGGACGTCATTCTGAAGGCCAGGAGGCCCAGCTGTGATGGACGCCATTCTGAAGGCCAGGAGGCCCAGCACCAGGAAAGTCTGTTCAGACAAATGGAAAAGATTCTGCACCTGGAACCAGGCTAAAGGCCAAAATCCCCTTGTCCCAAATATTCATCAGATTCTTCAATATTTAACTGAGATGTTGCACAAAGGACTTTCCTTCTCATCTATTAAGATCCACGCCTCAGCTATTTCAGCTCAGTACAACACGGATCCTCCTATATTTTCACATCCATTACTAAGACAGTTCCTCAGAGGGGCTAAGAACATATGACCGCCCCGGAGAGCACCAACACCAACTTGGGATCTCAACTTTGTTTTGGAAAAGCTTACACTTCCGCCCTTTGAACCAGCTTTCACAGCTGATCTACAGCTCCTATCATGGAAAACTGCCCTGCTGCTAGCAATAACTTCAGCATGAAGAGTCTCAGAACTACAGGCCCTAATGGCAATGGAGCCTTTCATCATTTTTCATCAAGACAGAGTCTCTTTACGAACTAACCCTTCCTTTATATCAAAGGTGGTATCCAGTGTGGCCCTAAACCAAACCATTCACATTCATTTGCCCACCTTTTGTCCAAACCTCCAGAACAAAGGGGAAAGGTTCCTACACTCTTTGGACATTCTCAGGCAATTACGTTACTACTTGGATAAAACTAAGGCTTTCAGAAAATCTGACCAGCTCTTTGTATCCTATGCTGCAGGATCTCAAGGAAAAGCTATCTCAAAACAGACCATTTCAAAATGGATAGGACATTGTATCTGTTTCTGCTACACACACCATGGGAAATCTGTGCCTGGTAACATCAGGCCCCATTCCACAAGGGCTACCACAATATCAACAGCCTTCCTCAGAGGGGTACCAACCAAGGATATTTTGGAGGCTGCAACTTGGAGTTCAGTGCACACCTTCACCAAACACTATCACTTACCTCTATACTCTAAAACCAGAGCTGGCTTTGCCACTGCAGTTCTGCAGGGCCTACTAGCCTCTCCAAACCCTCTTTAGCTCCAGCACCCATCCTTAGCTTTGGGATTCAACCCAAGTGTGATGATTGCAGCAGTGTAACACGATGAACATAGTACAGTTGTGTACCTACCATAAATGTAGATGGTCGATTGTTCACACTGCTGCAGTCCAGGTTACCCTCCCTCCATCCCCTCTGAACTAGCTGGACGTATCTATACCTTTCTATCCTATACAACCTCTGTGGTGTATTTGCTTGTGACTGAAGGTATTGTTTTATTTTTATATGTATATTTTTATATAGCAATATGTATTGCCTACCTATTGGGGGCACCTGACATCTGGGGCAAGAAAAACTGAAGAAAATGGCGTTGGATGCATCTTGTATACCCCTGGCGCACTGACGTCAGGGAAGAAGCGACAGCAACCGACGCCAGACCAAGACTTTGGAACTCTGGCCGACTGCGGGACCGCCTGACGGCAGGATAACCCAAGTGTGATGACTGCAGCAGTGTGAACACTCGAACATCTACATTTATGGTAGGTACAAAACTGTACTTTATGTAGCAGAAAGCTTTTTCTGTTTGACATTCAGCTCGAGTTGTTCAGATTATATTTTTTTGTAGTGGAACTTTTGTTCACTTCCCTTGTTATGGAGTGGGATCCTTCCAGAGCTGTTTGTGGTCACAAACGGTACTGGGACATTATTTCATTAGGTAAAATGTGAGCTTGTGTTTGAATGTATCTGTACAGTGAATCAGTATTGAATTTAACATTGTTTGTGGTTTCTCCCACATTGCTTTTCTGTTAATGTGAAGTATGTCCAGAAAGTAACAGAGTAATTTTGTTGGCTTTTTGACAGAATGTTTATTTATTTATTTTTCTATGTTTGAACTTAAAAGCAAACAGCTACTACTATTGGAACCTGATTGTAATTGATCATTTTTCTTACTCTAAACTTATCTGCAGTGCTTTTGCATACATGTTCTGATTTAGTGGTTGATTTCTAGTGTAGCAATAAAATGTAATATTTTGTGAGGACAGCCGTCATGTGTGGAGTAGTGCCTACCCTCACCTGGCACACCTTGCAGTCTTTCTTTCCTTTTTCCTTTTTCAAACTAAGCCACTGCTTCAGAAATTTCTTTTTAACTTTTAAAATCAATTCCAGAACCTCATTGCAAGTTTTTCCACAGGTTAGAATGGGTGCACAGGGGTAAAATAACTCAACAGCCATGCAAACATTTTATAAAGCATGCGTTAGTGTGAATCTCCAGTGACTTGTGTGAAGCGTGGCCTGAGGTGATCCTGCCTTGTTACACATCAGCATGCATTTCTCAACAGTGAGGGTGTGTCTGAAAGCTGACAGCAAGCTTCAGGAATTACTTTTCTAAGTTACAAAGAGATGCTTGAAGCCGCCACTTGGTTTTAAAAACAAAAAAGGTGACTGTGGTCAGTGGCTACTCTCATTAGCTTGTCAGAACTTCACTTCAAGTGCATGTATTGCTGTGTTATATTTCAAGTCACTTTGACACCGGTTGTTTGTATGTGAATCAGAGGCTATTATTTTGTTAACTGTATTAAAAAATGGAATGTACTTTTCCTTATCCATCTGATCGTTCACTGATTATGTGTACTTGACTAGATCACTATTAGATGGAAACGTCACAAAGGATGCCCAAACAAATTAGTCAACATTTGGATTCAGTTTTTTTTAAAGCTCTTTCTTGCACCTTTGACCATGTAATGCTTATCTTGGTCTTGGAAATTCTTTATTTGCTGGTTACGTCTGTGATTGGAAGACTGTAGTTGTTGGCCATAAGCTGATGTTTTGTCTGATATGATGTCTTAATGCTTAAACATCTTTAAGCTGATTATAATTTTAATTTTTACTATTGGTATTTCTTTCGTTATGCCATTTTTCCTGTTGATTCTCTCATGCTGCTTAAAGACAGTCTGAGGCTATACTTTTTAATTATTCCTTCTGTGTCTCACATGAGCTGTTTTTAATTATTAATCATTTTTTTAAAATCATTAGAATTTGTTACCCCTGGGCTCTGCTCAGGGCTGTGCTTTGTAACAGCAAAACAAACCTGGCTTGGTTTCTGATTTGGTCTGTAGTTTTGACTTGGCATTTCTTACAGAGATCTTGTTGGATGACAGCTTTGAATCCCATTTAGTTGCATCCATTTATACAGGTTTCCATGTTCAATACCCTTGGTGGGACAGTATTGGTAGTGGTATAAACCTTTGTTTTTCAGTAAAGATAGACATGTCCTGCATGAATGTTGGAACGTCCAACATGTTTGAGTACATCTTTGGAACAGGAATGAATAGCTAATTTCCCCTTGATGTACAGTCTACCAAAAGGGCATTTCTGAAAGGTATGTCCTATTTCCCTGTCGACCTAGTGCTTGGATGCACTAGATGGTTGTTCCTGTATGATTTTAATGACTTGGTTGCTTATGAGACAAATTAAGTAACAATGGAAATTCTCAATTCTTTTAGTTATTGGCTGTAAATATGGACTCTTTTTGTCATTGAACTTGTCATCTAAATGAGTCTGGAGACAGTGACTTATTGGAGGAACCTGTATGCTGCTCTCACCTGCTTAATTTCAGACTAGGACTCCTGTTGGTATTACTACCCCTACTGAGCTTGTCCTTTCCAGAAAATTGTGAAACGTTGACAGTGACACCTGATATCTATTGTGACGTCCCCACTCTGGGCCAGTAATTAAGGAGCCTTAGTCCTTATCACTGACACTGGAGAGGGATGTTCACTTGGAGTACAAATAGATGGGTCTATATCACGTGATCGAAAGCTAATAATAGCGAACGACCACAAATTCTTAAACACCGGAACTCAAAGTTACAATTGTGGGAGGGCTGCACCCTCCACACCCCCCACTAAATATATATACCAACTCCGACATCGCACTACAGTGAGGAAAGGGCAAATAGCCCTATCTACACTGTAGTGTGACCCCACAATAACAACTTCAAGTTCCAGTGTTTTTGAAGTTGTGGTCGTTGGCTATTATTTGCAGACCCAAATGGATACGCTCAGTATTTTCCAGATGCAGAACTTTCTGCATCAAGCACAATTTCCGTTAAGAGCACACAGGGAACACACGCAGCCCCAGGTCTGGGTATCTCTCTCGCTGTCTTCCACCCAGGTCCCCAGTAAGGCTTCCCACTGGCATAGCATCAGAGTTAAGTCCTCAGCCAAGTTCACAAGCCAAGTCCTCCACCATTCTCACTCTCTCTCTCTCTCTCTCTCTGTCTCTCTCTCTCTCTCTCTCTCTGTGAAACTAGTGCTTCATGTCCCTGCCCTAAGTAGCTGACACACACACCTGGGAAAAGCTGGCACAGATTTACTAGCTATGCCACCTTCTGTCCAGACTATAAGGTAGTTTCACCAGCAGCAAGGCTTTCAGGAGTGGCCAGTGTTATCACCAAATAAATTTCTGCAAATGCTCTCAAAACCTAAATATTTTTCTAAAAAGGCTGACCACAATGAGAAGTATAAATATATTTAATAATAAATAATAAAAAAATGAAAATACTAAATATCTATTTACAATAAACATGAGTTTCAGTCAGAGAAATTTTGAAAACGGCACAGCTGAAAAGTTTCACACAGTTGTAGAAAAACAGTATTTAGCTAATCTCACTATCTATTCCTGATTGACTTAAAGAATTACTGTTCCTACTTACTGAGTAGAGCAAGGCAAGGTAATGTAGGTGAGTGGTCCTTGTTGTCAGATCCAAGACAGAGTGCAGAATGCTGAGAGCAATCTCCTGCTAATATCTAAATATTATTTCTGGCTTACAGAATGACGTCAAACGCATCTGGTCATCTGACTCTGTTTCCTGCACTATTTCCCATTACTAGAAGCTGACAGGATTTTAGCACCTGTGTGTTACCATACATACAGATAGAGCTTTGCTCAGATGTGGTGCAGCTGCTGGAAGTCATAAAACTATAAAACCATTCCTACAGGAGCTACAATCTATTCTCTAGCATAAACATTGCATCTCTGACCCCATTCAAAACTGTAGGATAACATTGTTATGGCTTAACCCATAAAGTAATTTAATTTCAGATATATAATAAAGTTTGAGATTAACCTCATCTCTTCCAGTCGTCTGTTAAAACATATATACATTTAATTCAGTTACAATAATACATGTAGATTTCTTTTCCTTCCAGCAGGGCGCACTGTTGATACATTTTAACACAAACCTCACAGATACATTTTCAGCACAAGTATCTGTACAAATCAGTTTGATATACAAATGACATAGAATTATTTACAAAAATTCCAGCTAGCTTTGCTGGCCTATATTATACATCCACTGGCAGTACCTCCTATCATCACACCTACACCCAGATTACTTTGTTGCATCCTCTACTATAGGTGTAATTGGTGTCGTGGACACTGTTGCCTCAGTTTGTATGCCTCCATTGAGTCATTGTTTAATTTTTAGCTCTGTGCAGTGCAGAGATTGTCCTGATGGTTGAAGCATAAGGTAGTGGAAGATCATGTCTTCTCAATTAAAAGCTTTGCTTGGATGCTTATTATTAGTAATTACTAATGAAAGTCTCAAGTAAGGATGTACATTGCGATCCACTGAGATATTGGCTTGTAATGAGTGGTGTACAAGATGTGCAACCCAGTCAGCTTTGCTGCTCATAGATTGCTGTCACTGGAAGGGTGCAACACAGTTTTTTGCAGATAAGATTTTCAAGTTCAGACAGTCTTGTTTTGCATGGTGCATCCTTCGGAATAAAGAAGGATAAATCACCAACCACAGCAAATACCACAATCTGAAAAATAAATGGACTTTATGGTTTGAAAAACAGTTTTAATAGCCTCATGGAACCATACTCCAGGTACAGAAGAATATTGTGTACAATGATCAAACTGAATTCATGACCACATCAAAGTCCGCATAACCAAACTCATTCAAGTCAAGTCCAGGAAATTTACATCAAACACAATAGCACCAAGGATACCCCATGGGAAAAACCAACTGATCTTGAAAATCTTATCTGCAAGGAACTGTGTTCCATCCTTCCAGTGACAGCAGTCTATGAGCAGCAAAGCTGACTGGGTTAAACATCCTGTCCACCACTCTTTACAAGCTGATATCTCAGTGGATCGCAATGTACAGTCTTACTTCAGACTTTCATTTGTAATTACTAATAATAAGCATCCAAGCTAAGCTTTTAGTTGAGAAGACAAGGTCTTCCATGCTTCAACCACCAGCACAATCTTTGCACAGCACAGCGCTAAACATTAAACAATGACTCAATGGAGGCATACAAACTGAGGCAAGAGTGTCCCCAGCACCAGTTGCACCTATGTTAGAGGATGTAATGAAATAATCTGGATGCAAGTATCAAGTGCCATTGTCAATGTTTCAGAATTTTCTACAAAGGACAAGCTCAGTAGGGGTAGTAATACCAATGGGGCTCCTAGTCTGAAATTAACCAGGTGACAACAATAGACAGGTTCTTCAAACAAATCACTGTCTCCAGACTCATTTGGATGGCAAGTTCATAGACAAAAGTGTCCACATTTTACAGCCAGTAGTAACCAAGTGAAGCCAGAACTCTCTAAAAGGTTGAGAATTTCCAGTGTTACGTAATTTGTCTCATAAGCAACCCAATCATTAAAATCATACAGGAACAACCGTCTACGTCATCCAAGCACTAGGTCTATAGGGAAGTAAGACATCTCTTTCAGAATTGCCCTTGGTTTTTATGTCCTAGCTCTAGCTCTGGTCCCTTAAGTTACCTACCTTTCCTGATTCAAATGTGCCTCCTTTACGAAATGCTCTCCTCTATAAGGAGGATCTTTCTAAGCCCTTTTTTTACACTTTGTAATTTCTGTTCGTTATTTAGTTTTTGCCATTTTTATTTTATAATCAGCTGTTTTGTTTATATTACCATTCCCTTTTCATTGTAAAATACATAGTAATAACATTTTAAATTTGCTAAGCACGTGACTGCTTCTGACAACTTTCAGTTTTTCTTCATTTGTTCTCTTTATGTGCTGTCCATGTGTAGCTTGTGGTTGTCAATGTTGAGAATACTACCTGTGTCCACCTTGTTTATCTCTGTAAGACACCTTTGTGCTGCCTTGGAAGTCTTGTCTCCTACACTGAAACATGTTGAACTCTTTGACCTGAACTTAATTCTAATAGGATTTTCTTCTTTAAGCCTTTTGCACCATCTAATCTACCATCAACTGTAATATTTTTGCATTAATCATGCCATTTTTAAGGTGTGGGTTTTAGGACTTAATAGCATTTCCATTTGTCATAGCTGTGATATTTGTTGTAGTGTGGCAGAGAAAGGTTTACGTTTTTTAAAGCACTCTGAAATAAACTACAAACACACAAGCGGGGTGGGGTGGGGGTTGGGGTTGGGGGGGTTGCTCTCTCTCCTGCTACCTTTTCCAGTATAAGGCAAGACCACGTCAGAGTCCATAAAAAAGAGTTGCAGGTACAGTAGAGTGGCAGAGACATCAGTGTAACCAGTACTGGCACAAGTGAAAAATGTAAGCAAAATTGATGGCCCTGCCAGATGATGACACAAGGTAGGTCAAACTAGGTAACTATACTTTTGCAGTTTGTAATCTGCACAAAACCTGTATAACCATGTCAGCAAGCCTTTACGAAATGTGTAATCAGCGAGATGTTCTCCTTTGGATGGGATGTTAAACAGAAGGCCCATACATTTGAGCTGGTCGTGGCTCAGGTGAATGTTAAATATCCTGTGACACTTATAGAAGTTGGGAAAGCTCTGTGCTGCCCCAAGCAAATTATTCCTAGTCAGTGTGACTGCCTTCTTTGGTCTTTTATGAAAATAGCAGATAGGCCTAGTGGAAGCAACCCACTGAAGAAAACTGTAATAAAAATTAAATTGCTTATCGAAAGCTGTGTTTTAAAATGTGGGAGGGGGTTATTAAGGTGAGGTAATGTTTGCCCTGCTATATAAATGTGTAATTCTTTCTTACCTAAACAGTGCTGTTCTTGTTTTCTGTGGTTGACTTTGCTTATTCTTTATGGATGTTGATGACAGAGGTAAAAAAGACTGCTAGTTCCCAGCTGCATGATAAATCAGAGGCTAAAATTAGAGCAGCTTTTCAAGGGCTGTATCACTTCCCAAGATTACTGGAGAACACTGGAGCCAAAGTATCTTTATATTTTGGTGACAGGAGAGAAAAAAAAGCTTTCTGACACCACAATCTTTCTTTTTTGTTTGTTTCTTTTTCTTCTTTAGAGGACTTTGGGTTCTTTCATGATATCCAGCTTTGTTTCATCTGCCTTTTGTCAGCTAAGGTAGATTTTTTTTTCTGACTGTTGTCCTTTTGTAATAGTCTTTCACCTAAGCTAGAGGAAGTTATTATCAGCAGTCTCCCTGCTGCTAGTACAAAACTGCTTTTGACTTTATCCAGCACATGGCCCTGTGTGTGATGCACTTCAGAAGCACTGACTGATAAAAAGGCAGAAATCCTTGGTTTGCTGTGGGTGGAATATAATATAGAGTGTCATCTATCTGCATTAATGCTCAAGAAATCAATTTGTCAATATAGTTAATATACATTTCACTGCACACAGTATTTTATTCTTGACTGTGTAAAACCTTCCAAACATAATAGAGTTGACGCCCAGCACAATGATTGCTTTCTGCTCTTGTCAGGACTGTTATGAAAATATTATATGACTAAAACTATTTTTCATTCCAGTGTACTGCAGCAGTCCCTTTACAATGGAAGTAATGTTTTCTTGTTTTATAATTTCAATCTCAGTACTGTGATGGGAAATACTTCTTTCCCCATTAAATGTAGGGTCCTAGGCCTGCATTAGAAGATGATTTGATCCAGAATCTTCCCTTACTGCAGCTAGCAGTTGTCCCTTCCTCAGTTGTAATTTATTTGTTTAATTTTGTCATCCTGCATCATCAAAACTTGTTTTGCAAACATTCAGTATCATTGTTTCGTTGCCCTCAGGAGGTTGTAGAAAGCCTTTTAGAATCAAAGGGTTGCATAGTACTCGAATACAATTTAATGTTATATAATAAAAGAAAATACTCATTCTAGACTTTACCACTGATTTCAGTGATGTTGGCAAAGAAATGATTAGACTTTTGATTGTTCCCCTTTACTACTTTCAAATGAAATGTCTCCCAACATTACTTTGTAATAAACACACATGTAGCTGTTTGTAGCTGCACCTAGGCTGTTAAGAAGCGATCATTTTTCCTGCTTGGTGTGCCCTTTCTGCAGTCATTGTAGTTTTTCACATGTTCATGTCATTAAGTAAACACGTTGTGTCCTTCTGCATTAACTTGTTTCACATGCTGTCTTAATGTTCTGATAGTTTCTGTCCCACCAGAGTGTAATATTCTACTTTTATCTCTGCATAAGCTGCTTTTAATTCTCATGACTTATTTTGATTGCCTGCTTACAAGCTTTCTTAGTTGTAATATTCATGGTAGAGATGACACTGAATGTACAACTTCATTTGTGGTCTGTGGGAACTTGTAAGTAATCACTGCTACATTTTAGGAAGTGGTTGAGTGAGCATCGTCCGGGAATGGCACAGCATTTGGTATTATCCCTTAATCTCTGCCCCACCCCCATTTTTACTAAAGAACGTGTTCTGAAGGTGATCTCCTACACTAGAAGTGCTTCCTCTGTGGGGCCTAACAGAATACATGGCTAAGCCCTATCAGAGATGCTTCTTAAACTGTTCAACCTGAGTCTGGCCACTGGCTTTGTCCCTGTTGTTTGAGCACAACAGTAGTGATGCCACTCCACAAGTGTGTCCGTATCACTGACTGTGGTAATTGATATGCCCATCAGCTTGACAAGTCTCCTTTGCAAAGCCATAAACATATTACAACTTGATCTGATAAACCATGATATTAAAAATCTTATCAGGCTAAACCCACAGTAGTTCTGCTTTGTGAAGGGTATGAATCTGGTTAACTTCTTTGAAAGGGTGACTCCCCCCATCTACTGTAATTAGTAAGCTTAATGTATTACAAATAGATCCCTATGCAGTAACATGGATAACAAACTGGCAGAACAACTAACAAAAGACAGAACACACACGGTGTGGGTAACAGGTGCATCATCCCTAGAGGGTATGAAGGTGATCAGTAGTGTCCCGCAGAGTTCTGTGACCTCTCTTGTTTGGCATTTACTTTACTTTTCTTTAATACCATTTACAAAAACATCTGGCTAACCAATTTTGTATATGACTGCAAACTAGCAGTCACTGTCATGTTCCCTCTGCATCCAGGCCATTCAGTAAAAATGTACACTTATAAATAAAATGGGCTTAAATTAAATACTAAAAAGTGCAATATTGTTACATTTGGTAAATAACTCCTACTCCCAGCATACAACATAGACAACACCCACTCCAAAATTAGAATGTTAAAGACCGTTCCCTTTCCGCTGACCATCATGCAGCAACAGCTCTCAGGAAGTTCTTCTGCTCAGCACAGTTAATTCCCAAAGGAATGTCATCCAGATCTAAGCAGGTCATTGTCCCCTTATATTTAACATTGCTTGGTCAGTTATTGAGTACATTGCTCCTATTGGGAGGTACCTCACTAGATAAATCAAACTAGAAAAAAAAGGAGGTTCCTAACTAACATCACTAGTTTAAAAACCGTAGGCTACCAGGAAGGACTGGAAACACTGTCCCTTTATTCAGTGTTGTGTATATACTCCTGATGGGAGATGTATGCCTTATACTATATGTTGTTAGGGATGCTGTGGTCCTGGATCTTTTGTATGTCCACAAATGAAATTATTCTGTCTTGTACTTAATACAGTTTTTGATACAGAGCTCAAAGAATAATATAGTAAAGTGTGTGTGTGTGTGTGTGTGTGTGTGTGTGTGTGTGTGTGTGTGTGTGTGTGTGTGTGTGTGTTTAACATGTATAAATCTGTAAACCCAAGAAATTGCTGTCTAGCACAAAGTAACAAATGAATGTGTTAACAATTTTGCACTTGCAGGCATTCAATAAAGAAAATAGAGTCCTAACTAGAAGCATGTTTCCACCTATATTCCAGTCCCTTTCCCTAGAAAATTACTGGTTGAACAGTGTGCAGAATAGATCTTTTAAACTTTATATTTATTTATGCCTGTTTTACAGGTCAAAGCTGTTTTTTTTTTTTTCTTCAGCAAATACTGCCAAGTGCAGAAATGGAGTAAGTTTTGTTGTTTAGTTGCTATTCTGGTGACCTGCACTGGTTAAACTAAGATTTATTAGCATGAGGATGGATCTAGGCTTGTGTTGTCAGCCTGTGGAAGTGGGCCTTCATTTTGCAAGCTCTGGAGCAGAGAAATGGGTACCTGCCTTTAATTCCAGACACACCGAGCCCAATAAGTCTGCAATATTCGCAGTCATGCAAATTTCCTCTTGAACGTATTTTTTTTTTCTTGGAAAATTCTCTAGAATTGTTTGAGCTGTTTCAGTATACCAGTTGAATGAAAAAGTTTTATTTGTAGAAGATGATTGGGAGCCCCAGCAGTAAACACTCGTAGAAGTAACTACATTGTCGCTTTGTGAAAAACATGAGGTAGGAGAAGTGGACACCCCTGGGTTTTTGCTGCAGGGATATTGCAGAATCCTAAGGGAAGTAAACTACCTGTTTTAGCTGTGTTGCTACAGTGATGTCCCTAAAGGTGCATATTCTAACCCTGTTAGCAGCCTGCTTAGGAGATGCATCTGAATGTAGCAGCTGCGCTGAAGTCCACAAGGCCCTCCTGTGATAAAGGATTGTTCTATAAAGCACTGATTGGCAGAGGTCACCCAGAGCAGTATTAACTGTTAAAGGGCTACGCCCAGCATATGGGTTACTCTGTTGCTGAGTGTTTCAGATGAGTTTGTATTAAGCTGCAGCTCAAGTTAACGTGTTGCTGACATGACAGTCGAACAGTGAGTTTGTGTTTGACTTAAGTTTGACAAAAGCAGCAAATAGTTATGTACTAGTAAGATGCCAAAAGTCGCATAAACAGTACAGTTTACATAAACTTACTTAGGGTAGTTGTTAAGGTTGCAGTGCCTTTTTAAAGCTTTTCCATGGGGCAATTTGCCACATGGAATGTGTCATTTTGTTTCCATTCAATAAAAAAATGGACAACTCTAGCTCTTGCCTGAGAGATACTTCAGTTTTAGCACAGTTGAAGTATAGTGTTTTCTTTTGGAATTCTGTATTTTTCTTTAAAAGTCTGGCGAGAAGAAACATGGGGTGAGCAAAAGTGTTTCTCATAATGAGTGAACAGTAGGATTTCAAGCATGTCTCTCAGTTCCACAGTTCTGTACTCTAGTGTTAATTCCTACAGTTGACAGGATGAACTAATGAGAAATCACTTGGATTTGTTGAGACACATTAGTAAGCACTACTTGCTTGCTTCAAAGCGTTGTAATGAAGCCCTCTAGTTAGTAGTCTGCACAAGTTCAGTATGAAAATGATTACTAATCCACAAAGTTATGCTACGAGACAAATGTGCCTATTTTTTACTGTTAATTAAGTGGTCAGTGGCTACCCACCTGTAGGTGAAGCTGTGTTTACCCATGACTGGCAAGGTTTACATATGAAAGCAAAGCCTAAGTCAGAAACTATTGCTGGGAATTAAATCCAGTTCCACCAATGATTGGGTCATCATTAATGCTGTTGTACAACATGGTTGCTTAAAAAATTGGTTTTCTTAGATTTTTTTTAAGTAGTTGTGTTGCATGTTGGCTGTCTTACAGGTTGTTGTGTGTTTCTTGCTGAAAAGAGTCAACAAAGATGTCTGAGAGATACAAACCGCTCAAAACCTTTGCTCAAGAATTCTGAAAAGAGACAAAAGTAATGGGGGGGGGGACAAAGGCCTAAAATCGGGGACAGTTTATAAATAGACTAATTTAATTAAAAAGTTAATAGTCTGACAGGTTTTTCATCAACGTGCATTGTTTTTTTGAATTATAAGAAATTCAAAACTGTATTGAGACTTAGCAGACTGATCCACCAGGAAGTCGGTCAAGGATATTTTGAGGGACAGGGCAAAAATGTGAGGCAAAATCAGAGACAGTTGAGCAATATGAGCTAAATGAACCTTAAAATGCTAGCATCTGGCAAAGTACCATTAACTTTTGAGCTTATTCACAAACCTAAATGTCTGAATTTAACTTGCCTGGTAACAAAGCCCAAGGCAACTCTGCTCATCAGTACAGTACCAATTTAGAGTGCTGAAGGCATGCACGGCACCACACATGAAGAATTTGGAATGACCTACCTAGTAATATGGGAAAGACCCTGTCGTTAACAAAAATTAGAGCTGCTTGGAGGAGTACTGTTTTAGATAGAGGGTCATTGGTATGTAGTCCCACAGGGGGCTCTCTAGACTCACTCTCTCTGTTCACTTCACAGTGACTGCTTGATGGCCACTACTGTCTGCTGATGTTCATGTACAGTTTCAGGACAGGTTATACCAGTACCCACCCAGAGCATGTGCAGAAGTGCAGCCAGACATGCCCCATACTTTTACCATTCTCGTTCTGTAGTGTTCTGACTTTATTGCTAACCATTTACACAGATTTCTAGCACCTTTTCTCACCCCTTACTCTGCTTTGCATTTAGCCATGATTTAGCTACTTTTAACACTTTGTTATTAGCACATCCTAAAGTCTATACCTACTGTGTTCTTCTACAATGATGTATGCTTCTGATACTGTACCATTAACAGTGGGAGTGGTCTTGCCTCCTTTCCTTGCCACCCACTGACATGTGCATTATGCTTATGTCTTTTCCCTAGATTTAATGTCTGCATTTTACTTTGCTGTGAGTATGAAAAGTTATATTTGTTTCTGCTCTTTGTCATTTTGTAACATGTTAGAGCTTCCCCAGAAGATTGTCCAACACTAGTAAGTAATACAAATATCTTATGGATCAGTTCTGATGTACAAAAAAATACAGCAGCATTGGTGTAGAAAAATACAGCTTCAGCAATGTAAGCAGCTCCTTTAATAAAACGCTCCATTCTGAACATTGCATGTAGCTCCCACACAGTAAATCACGTCAGTTATTTGAACAGCTGTCATACGTATTGCCAAACTGAATGTAACAGGGACTCTACAGGATTTGAAAACAAACTTCTCCATTAGTTTAAAAGTGCCAGTAACAGTGCTTGTTTGTCAGTTTTTTATGACTCCATTGTGTTTGTTTTTCTCTAATACTGGGACTAGCCTACTTGAAAGGTTAGGGGTCCAGGAGTTCCTCAGAGTAAAGTAGTAATCATTAGTTGTCCACATAGTCCCAAATTTGAGCAGATAGACATTGATAAAAAGAAGTTGGTGCTTAATATCCTGCTTTATTTGCAGGGAATCATGACTGTGGTAATTGTATGCATTGCAAAAACAGAAGTTTGTCCAAGATGCATTTATTTTATTTCATATTTTTTTATTAATCCAGTAAAGGAACTGGTCCTAGGACCCTTTTCAGCTATGACCTGGGCTACAATGTCAGTACAAAAAAAGACCATGTGGTTAATAATATTTTAAAGACCGGTTTCAGTAAAAACAATTCTGTAAGTATGCTGTGCATTTGAGGTATTTAAGTATAGATTGAGAAGTTCATTCCAGTGCATTCTAGATAGTAAAGAAAATGTGGGTACTAAATGCACGTGTGCAAACCCAGAGAAGTTAACAAATTCGTTGGATGTGTAATACCTGGAAATAAGTCCTCCACATACTGTTTGCCATTTGTTGATTGACAGTGAGCATTCCTTACTGCTGTTCATAGGCCCCCTTACAAAAAAAAAAAAAAAAAAAAAAAAAACTCTGGTTAAAAAGTCACAGATAAATAACGGTTAAGGCGTGGGGCATAAACATGTATAGTTTTTGTGACAGCATGGTTATTAAAATGACCTGTAACATTGTGTCACTGTCACAGTAATTGTAATTGCTTGACAAGTACCCAAAGCCCCAGTTCTGTAACTAAGTCATGGTCCTTGTCCCTTGTCTAATGCATGACCAAGTGCTGTTATCTGCCTAAACTGGTCTGTAGAATAGTGTTACCATCTCTTATTTCTCCACTTGTGAAAATATCTTAATTACATAAAGACAGTATGACAAGACATAATGCACTGCACAGTGCAGGCATGCCTGATGTAGTTTTTATGAAGAGGAGATGCTGAATGGAGTTGAGCTTCATTTTACAGTTTAACATCTTTTTTTTTCTTCTGATTTTGAACCTTGCCAACATGGGCAAGTTAATCACAACTGACTGTCAGTGGCTGCAGGGATGGGCACTCCATGACCTGTTCCATATAGAACTAGATCAGTTAAGTGAAGCCATGCAGATAAGCGCCTTCTCATGTTGAGGTTGCCAGCATTTCAGAAGTACCTCCATGAATACTTTCAGCCTGGCTTTCTACATATTTAGGTTTGTCTCTGTCCTAATACCTAATCAGTGTTAACAACATCCACTATTTGCTTTGTCATAGTCCATCAGTGTGGGTTGGGTATGCAGGGTACTAATGCAACAACATGCCTTGGGCATGCAATGTACTTGTCGAATTATCATAATGTATGTATCGCTGTGGGTAAGTAAAGTGCTCCTTACTTTATTATAGTGTGTCAGTTTTGTTTTACTTATGCCGAATATGTGTTTTGTCATGTATCACCATGCTTTTGATATAGTAGATGCCCCACGCTTTATCATGTTCTAGATGCTGCTTTGGACACACAAGCTGCTTAGTACTTTACTGAAGTCTGTTACATGTTGTGGCCATGAAAAGTGATAGTGTAACAGCATGCCATAAATATACAAGGGACTGGTGTGGTTTATGTTGGGTATGCAGGTGATGTCCCTTGGGTGTTCAGGCGACTTAGTGCATTTTCATAGTGGATTTGTATGTCAGTGGGTTTGCTTCCCCTGCTGATTCACAAACCATTATCAGCAGTGGTGATAATTATGGCATATATCATATTATGCGTTACTATTCGGGTATTAAAAAAAGAGACAGCAGAACCAGAATTCTGACTGGCTAGCCTGAGAACTTAGTACATCTTAGCAGAGATGGTGACTAACGTGAATGAGGCACAATTTATTTCTTATTTACGTAAATTGAGACCCTCGTTTGTACCAGCAGTTCTTATTCTTTTTTTTTGTTGTTTTTTATTTATTTTTTTTTTTTTTACTAAGCTTCAGACAGTTGTTAATTCAGACTCTGTGGATGTACAATTTATCTGTGATTGATTTCTCATGTCCCTTTTTATTCTGTGTAAGATGCCCTGTTGCTAAATTCAATACTTTTCTTAAGTGCTAGACAGCTAATCATCTAATATTTATTATTATAATGATGACAAGGTTCGCTGTGTGCTCGATTTCATGTGGTAGTTTGTATTCAGGTAATCAGCCCTGCCTCTGCTGCAAACTTGCCCAATATTGTCAGTGAACTTTGTTAAACCTCAAAGAAGTAGCTGTCCTCAGTATAATGTACTTTACTTTGGCCTGAGTCGGGATTATTGATGAAAAATAAATAAGTATAGTAGTACAGATGTGTTAGCTCAACATTTCTGGAAAAAATCCATTACCCTGTTCACAGCAGTGTTAGTTCTATTAAATATTCCCTGTCTGCTCTTACTTTGATTACATATGACTTTCTGGTAGACCCTAAAAATAAAATTCTCTTGTTGGAAAAAAAAGACTCTTAATTACTAATCACATCCTCCTCGCACAGGGTATTTTTGTAATGGTGATGAATTATCTTCCTGTATTTAGCAGCTTACTGAGAAAACTATATAATTTAATGCAGCACAGAATGCATAAAAGCTGTGATGTCACCCAAGGCCTTTATCTGTAGGTATTGTAAAGTTTCATTACAGGACAAATGGACTATGTATTTTGTTAGTAGAATTAAGTGAAAGTTTCTATTCTCTGGCTTCAGTTAGTTGTTTTAATGGAAGAGAAGGGAATAAGGCAGGAAAAAGGGAGGCCGTTTGGTGATAATGGCAACAGTCTACCTTGGTTAAATTCAGATCAGGAATACCAGTGTCGAGTTGACTGTGTTAACTCTTTAATACCATGAACCTTTGGATAAACTGTAAGTGCTTTCAGTGTTTGATAGAGAAGGTTGTGTGTGCTTAGTTGGTTATACTTAATAGTATTTCCATTGTTTCAATTTTCCAATGAATGAGGTACGTGCTTTTCCTTAAAGCAGCTGGTCGACACAAACTAGCAGTGTGTACTTGTTACTCAGTAACGATGCAGTGAGTGATTGCTTTGAACCAGTGTGTCTCTCTTTCTCCCACGAAGTGAAAAATTATGTAAAGAGTGAGGCTTCTTTAGGCATGTTCTGGTTGCAGTTGAACAATGTTTTTACCAGTCGCATTTCTTCCTTTTGGAGTGAAGTTTTGTGTGAGTTTGCAGCATTTATATATGACGGAGTTTAGTTTTGTTGTTATGTTACTCAAGTGCCTAGCCATGTTTGCACTGTGGCCAAGGTCTACGCTCAGATATTTAAAGGTCTTGCAGTTATTAAAGCAAGCTTATTTACATTAGTTAACCATTACATACATTTTCATTGACCTTGATAACATTCATGTAGTCCCTACAGTGCACTTAGATTTACTCTTGTAACCTAATTCTGTGCTTTCTAGAACGTTCTAACAATTTTGATTATATTGATTATGAGAAATCTCAGCATTTTTTCTGTAATTTCCTTATTTTCACCTGGGTTCTTTTTCATTTGTAGTGAAAGCTGGTTGTGTTAATTGACCAACTAAATATCTTTACAGCCACTTCAGTCTTAAATTTATTTTTCTATGCCTGACACATGCAAAATGCCATTTGGGAGCTGACTGATTAGCTGACAACAATCAGCTCTTAGTGCAAATCTACATTGCAAAAGTCCAGTTTTAGAAGTCATTGAGCTTGCCTTTTCTGTGTTTTGGGACCATGACGTTGGTATAAATAATTTGAGATCATGAAGGTCTGTGGGGTATATGGGGGAAACCTTCTTTTTCAATGAATATATTTTTCAGTGATGTGGATTTAAACATCATTTGGATTGACTGCCTTTGGCAAATCAACATAAATCCTGCCAAATTATTTTTAGTCATTTTTCTATAATTTCCTTATTTATTGCTGCTGTCATGTATTTCTTCCTTTGTAATGTACTTTTTCATCCGCCACATTGGCCATATGAGAACTTTGCACTGAAACACCACCTGTACGTCCCCCAGCTGCTCTTTCCCATAAAATACAGTCATTCTTCTCTTATTGTTTTCTGTACCAGTACTGTATAATATAGACCACTGTCCACATTTCTTGTACTGTTTCTTCCTTTATTAATTTTGGGCTTGGCCCTGAAGGCAGCATTATAATTTCATGAACCACTTCTTTATTCTTGCTTTGATTTCTTGTGCATTCACAAACATTGTTTTCTTTACATATTAAACCAGACTGCATCCTACCCTTGTTTCAACCAAATTGACACCCTGGCCAGCCATTAAGATAACCAGTATGGGATGAGGAAACCCTGATGTCTTTATTTAATCCTACATATTTCTTAAATACCTCTAACATCATTGTCATTTTCAGTCAGTAAAGCACATCAGTAGGACTTCTTTCACAATGCAGACATCAGTCTCTTTCTCAGTGTAATCAGAATCCTTACTTATGTACTTATGCTTCAGTAGTTTTACATCCATTACACTCTATGTCGTCGTCCTGTTTCAACCAGTAATGTCACAAATGTCCAACAGGGGTTGTGGAAAACCTGATAATTTCTTTAACCAATCATATTTCTCAAATATACCAAAGATCACTATTTTTTTTAAGTTGGTAAAGCACAGTTGGTGTGACTAACATATTCCTTTCACCATACATGTTGGTACTTAATCCACACCTCCAAAAACTATGAGACACCTACCAAGACACAATTATTCCAATTTTATCCCCGAAACAATACAAACAAACAAAAAAAATTAAAGGTACTCTTTCTCTCATCAGGACACTACTCTTACATTAAACTCTCTAAATCTCATACACATCCCGTAATATTTAATCAGTAATCAACTGCAGGCTGTCCTTCCATTCATTACCTACGTCTTTGTCTCCAGTTTTCATCCTGCACATTTACTGGATTGGAGACAGTTTAGTCTTCGGTTCTTTACATTCAGTGCTAATAATATTTTAGTACTCTGAACAGGTATGTTTATGTAGGAAATACCGTTTCATGCTTCTCCAACTTGTATGCATAGCTTTATTCTGCTTCCCTTTTACTATAATAAGAGGCAAAGGAAAACAGTAAACTCCCCATAAATTATGTTATTCATCCAAATTGTTATTCAGTAGTGTGGGTAATACTTCCCCACATTCTAGCAATGCAATTTGCATGTATATTCACTGTAAAATATGTCACCATAGTGTACTTATTATTCAGATTTATGTTTTCATATAGTTCTGCTATCAGTTTGTCAGTTTACTTGAATTTGCCCTATTCTTCTAGAAAAAGACGTGTGTGTGTGGTCTCAGCCATATGATGGTCGGCATTTCGGAAGGTCAGTCAACTGAAGGGGATCCTGTATGTAATATATATATATATATATATATATGTGTGTGTGTGTGTGTGTGTGTGTGTGTGTGTGTGTGTGTGTGTGTGTGTGTGTGTGTGTGTGTGTGTGTGTGTGTGTGTGTGTGTGTGTGTGTGTGTGTATATATATATATATATATATATATATATATATGTGTGTGTGTGTGTGTGTGTGTGTGAATATTTTGTATTTTTTTTTTATTTTGTTTCTTTACTGCCATCATGGAGACCATAGTCCAGTCCTTGGATACCTTCTTCATACTGTACAACAAAAATGTACACAGTGTAATTTCTCAGCACTGATCACAGCCATAGTATTCATTTCAAATTCATTCAGTATATATGTTTTTCACTTTTGTGTGTTTACTTATGCCCTAGCGTGTTTTGGGAAGGACATAGTGGGTTAAGACTGCACCTCATAGCTGTTCTTATAATACTAAAGGGTAACCAAACTGAGTTGTAACAGTGACCAGGGTCAAGGGATCATAGGAAGTCACTAGACTACTGGCCCTGAGGCCCTTATAAGCCTAGCCAGGAGTTTAGCCCATGTTTAAACAAATCAGCACCTGATACCCCTGTCCAGCAGGGACCCGGGTGGAATCCCAGGGATGTATTTTCTATTTCCCATCCAGTTATCCATGTTGCAGTTAAAAAAAGAATATTAACTTTAATTGATTCGGTGAAAAATCTTAAAACAAATTTAACCCTAGTTAGTTTAGATATAAATTGTGCTTTCGACTCAGTTACATGGGAATATTTGTTCACTCTATTAAAGGAATTAAATTTCTCCAATAATTTTATCAATCTTATCACTCTGTTATATGAAGGTAGCCAAGCTTATGTTAAAATTGGTACTAGTATATCTCAAAATATACCAATAGTAAAAGATACTAAGCAAGGGTGTCCTTTATCCCCTCTTTTATTTTCATTAGTTATGGAACCATGGGCAAATTTAATAAGACATGATACATATATTGAAGGATAAAAATTAAACCCCACTATGTTTGCAGATGACATATTGATTACACTTGGGAGTAGAAGGGAATCTATACAAAAACTTTTTAAAAAGATGGAATATTTTCAAAAAAATTCCGGCCTTACTTTTAATAATAATAAAACACAAATTCTTTTAACAGGTTCAAAAAAATACAATATACCCAATGAATATAATGAATATATAGCTCAGTCTCAACAAATAGCATATTTAGGTATAATTATTACTAAAAATATTAAATATACCATTCAAATAAATTATAATAAAAGTCTATTACAGATAGAAAATTTAATAAATAAATGGAAGAAAATTTAATAAATAAATGGAACAAATTACCCTTTTCTATGGATGATAAACTTTTAATAAAAAAGATTATCCTTCTCCCCAAAATCTTATATATAATTCAATCTTTATCTATACCTCCTTCTTACCAAATAATTAAAAAAATGAATTCAATGATTCAGAAATTTTTGTGGTTACCAAATAAGCCAAGGATTGCATTAACATACCATATGTGTAATTGGAATAATGGGGGGTATAGCCTTAACAAATTTAGAAATGTATTCAATTTCATCAGTATTCAGTACAATCTCTCATCTCGTTGATGTGGAATACACTGCTAAGTGGAAAGAGTTTATAGAGGTATTGTCACAAAATACCAAAGCTATAAACAGTTCCTATAAGCTAAATATAATTAATCATCCATTTATTTGGAGGTTAAAAGATTATATTTCTGAATTTTCTTCTGAGTTTTAACTCTAAGTATATATATTTTTTCTTTTAAAATCATTTAAAAATGTTATATGTAAATATAATATATATAAGGATTGGCTTTTTTACTCTTCCCTATAGCCTACACACACAGATCTATTTTCTCCTCAGATTATACAAAAATGTCTATATTTCAGCAAAAGCATTTAACATTTTGGCATTAAATGATGATAAATAATGAGATAAAATCCAATAGTTTACTCTTGGAAGAGTATAAACTTGATTCTTGTTTATGGTTAGAGCTTCAAGAAGCTAGACAATATGTATTAAATAAATTGGATTCTATGTCTCCTATAATTAGTAAACAAATTCCCAAACTAATACAATATATGATTTTATCAGTTTTGCATAAATCTCCTGCTAATAACAAGTTATCAAACATTTATAGAGCAATTAAATGTGATGTAGATACACATTCAGATAATTATTGGAAATATTTTTCAGTAATTAATAATAATCCCCCTTCTGAGAAAGACAAATTAAATATTTTACAATCAGCAAGTATGACTACTTCTTCTTTAAAATGGAAATTATTCACATGGAGATTTTTAAATAGATCATTTATCACTGCTCATAATATAAGTATATTTTCTAAAAATAATATAACATGTTGGAGATGTAATATTGAATTGAATGCTGACTGGTCTCGTATGTTTTATAATTGCATATATTCAAGAAAATTTTGGATGATATCAATTATTTGTTGCAAACAATTTTTACTGATAATTTCTTTATATCTAAATCACTTGTTTTATTTAATACTCCTGTTCCTGATTGTGTAAAAGATAATAAGTACCCTTTGGTTTGGTCTATACTATCTATAGCTAGAAAAACAATCACTAAGAATTGGAAATCTAGTACAGCACCTACAGTTTTGGAATTTAAAAATATACTCCTTGAAATGTGTAATTTGGAAATGTTAACTGTTAAATCTAGATCATCTAGGAATACTACATTATATAATTCATTGAATATCATATATGAACTTCTAGAAAAATAGTTTATTAATTTATGTAAACAGATGATTTTTATTAATCCTACAGCTACATTGAGAAACTTTTTTTTGCATGATGAACGTCTTTGTACATAGTTTAGTTACATTGGTTTATATATTAGAAGGTTTGTTTTTTATTTTCTTGTTTTCTAACTTTAAAGAAAAAATGTTATAATTTCATGGAAATATTTGTTCATTTTAATAATTTAATAAAATTCTTTGAAAAAAAAAGGGGGTAAAGAGGTACGCTGCTTGACATTGAGATGGAGTCAATTCCATAGATGGGAGAGTCTCTGGGACACAAATCTGTTCCGCCAACAAGTCCTATTGATGTCACAGACCAGGTTGAGGCCGCACGTGTGGGTTACTCGAGTGGAGCTTGACTTGCAGATATCCAGCAGTCCCATCAAGGTGGTGTCTGAGATTTGTTTGTATGCCAGACAAAGGTCACCTCTGAGGAGTCTGTATGAAACCGAGTAGAGGAGTAGGGGTTTTAGCCTATCTGTGTATGGTATATTTTTGAGGCCATAGATTCTCCTGGTGAGGAAACTCTGTGGTCTCTCCAGCTGCTACTTGTGCTTTGCGAAGTATATGCCAAATGGGGCATTGTACTCAATAATGCGCCTTATAAGGGAAGAATACAGATATGTTATGACCTTCTTGTCCCTGGGTGAGATACCATTACTTATGAGGTGTGCCATGTAGAAAGCTTTCCGTACAATGGAAGCAACATGGTGGTCAAAATGCAGGTTGCTTTCAATCTGGGTGCACAAATCCCTCATGACTGATTGCGTACTTACGACACTGTTATTAATGTGATAACTTGTGGGAACGTCACTCTCCCCAAAGGAGATGATGATGCATTTTTTGGTATTCAGCTCAAGGCCATGTTTCTGGCACCGGTCATTTGTTTGGGTGAGACCCTCTTGGAGGATGCCCACGTCGGTAGGGGAATTGATGACAGCACCCAGCTTGCAGTCATCTGCAAACTTGGTCAGACATAGCCCACTGGTTTTGGCCTGCACCTCAGAAAATGTATCCCAAATAACAGAGGCCCCAAGACAGAACTGCTGGGGTAATCCGCTCGATACGGGTCTACTACTTGAGGTGGCGTCCCCTATTTTAAGCAGTTTTGTACAGAACAAAAGGCACTGTCCAGATACTTAGAATGTGAGGATATATCAAGTGTTGGGGCTGTAAGCAGGACAAGGAAAGTTATTTTTTTCTTTATTTTATAAGGACTATTTGGCGCCTAGTTTAATTTCATCCAATGAAATCCCATGTGTGTTTTCAAGTTTCCTTAAAGCAAAAGAGCACTCTGTCAGGTGACAAGACATGGCACCCTGTTGAGCTCAACCCTTACAAGGCTGTCACAAAAATCTGTTTTAGGACCACTTTTCTTTACACGGTATGTGAATGATACTTAGTCAGTGCATCAAAGCAGATATTTTCTAGCATGTTGGTAACCACCTCTCAAATTGTTTTCCAAAATAATTTCAAGCCACTTAAAATCGAGCTAAAAGGAAGATGACGTAATGTTTTGGAATAAAACATTTCCACAGACCAGAAATGGTATTCTAAATATTCTGTCTGAAGATGTTGCTACTGTGATTAGCTTGCCATTGAAACATCAGCGCTCAAAACATCACCTTTCCTTTAAAAAAATGAGATTTGGAAATTTGTCAAATGAAAAAATAATACAGAAACCAACGATGTTGTGTTTTTTTTTTTGCAATGGTAAAGTCTTTCTGCACCCTAACAACTTAATGAACTCACTCTTTTCCTGGGAGTGTGTGCCCTTGTAATCGCTTTTGAGTTTTTCATTCTTCCAAAGGGATAAATAATGTCAATCTCAGTGATGGAACCTTTGTAGATGTTGTCCTTTTTGCTAAATATCTGCATGCCATCCTGGACCCAATCTAGAGAATAAAATTATGTTTTTGCCTCTGAAGTCAGAGTTAAACAAGGCATTGCTTGTCAAGTTTCTTTGGTACTTGCGTATTATCGCAACCACGCTGTTTCGGTGGCCTGTTGTTATTGCTACCAGGGGTTTGGCCTGTTATCGCTAGTACATGGTAAGTAGGTAACCCGTTATTTCTATTTTCACAACCAGTCATTTTCGGCAGCATGTTATTAATGCAACAGTACTAAGATTTTGTAAGACATCTTCTCGCTACTACACTGTTTATTTAACTGTAATTGGAGTGTTTATTTTGCACAGAATTTCATCGGTGCAAGTTACTTTGACTAGGATTGGATATCTCTACTATGTAATGTTGTGTTTGACTTTTTTAAGCAAGTTTGTGTCACATTGGGCAATGACCGTGGAAGATGAACAAGGGCCAAAAATGTCTTGTAGGGAGCTGTACTTAATTGAAACGGATTCTTCAGAGGCAGTATAATTATTGTACCGTTTATGGATGTTTTTCTTGCATTTTCGCCCTCACATGTAGTTTTCAGCCTTTCAGTGCTTGAAAGACCACACAGTACTGACGTTAAGGTGTAAATGGAAAGGCCGCAGTCTGTAAATGATGAGTATGAAATGAACAGCTTCCAGCAAGAAAAATATATCCATAAATGGTACAATAAATATTCTGCTTCTGAAGAATCTGTCAAGGAAGTTCAGCATGTCACACCAGATAAGATTTATTACTACAAATCATAAGAAGATCATGAAAATCTTGTGGAAACCTGATTGTATTTTACATGCTGTGCCTATTTTAGTTTCATGGAAGGAGCTGGCGAGAAAGTGTAGTTGTGCCTGCAGCGAAAGTGTGGTTGTGATAATATGGAAGTACCAATTTCTTTTTACTTGCATTCATTCAAAACTCTGTGCACTGCGACAGGAAAGTTGCTCCGTTCATAACGCTCACACCTTATCCCACTCAACAAACATAATTGGTTGACCATGCACAGTAAGATTTAGTCTGCATAGGTGTGCTTAACTCTTATGTTAGTGCATGAAAAGTCACCCAGGTCAATGGCAAACATTCTGGTCTGTTACATTTCTCACAAGGAAGTAAGATCAGAGGCCAAATTTGACCTTAAAGTTTCACAACTTTGCATCAGCACAGAGTTTCATTATTTAGCCATTTTATATTCCTCGCATGGAACTCTTTCCCACGTACCATTAAAAAGTTATATTTTTTGTTCTTTAGGAGGAATATGCTGCTTTATCACTTCAAATTTATGGTTCAGTGACAGGTGTGATATCCCACTTGTTCTCATCCTGTTGTCTAATGTTTTTTCTTTGTCTGGGTCTGTTTTTTCTTCCACTGAAGTCTGTTTTAGCCTGTCCTTTTCTTTTCTGTCCTTTTCTTTCTGTATGCTGGCATTGGATTGGATTGGACATGTAGTTTTGTACAGATAAAGCATACTTCCCTACATATATGTAATGCGTATCCCTTTACTGACATACTTTGCTTACAGGCTTTATTCTAGGTAAATTGATTTTTTCCTGATATTCCTTTCGTGAAATTTCTTTCTTTTTGGCACAGTATTCCATTTTACACTGATGGAAGTAATATGATGGAAGTAATATGTTCTCACTTTTTATGAACATTTATTGATTTTTGCTGTTGACTGTGTTAGCCCTTGTTGCAGGGTCTGTGGTTTATTTTCAAGGGAGAATGCAGATATTGTTCAGTACTGATTATGTATAATTTGGCTAGGACTATGACAAAATGCCCTAAAGTTTTTAAAAGTACCAAAGGGTGTTTAACATCCAACTGAACTATGAACAACTTGGGCAGATGGGAACGCATTTTAATGTTTTATCTAAAGGACAGTACCTTGAGAGTGCAACGCCACGTCAGGTTACAGGACAGTACCGCATGAGGCTACATTATAGTGTCAGTACTGGAAAGATGAATGCGTGCATCTGGTGTAGGTATAGAGCCTACAGCCCTTTGATCTTTCTAGCATCAAATACATATATGCAAACTGCCGAGGTTCTGATTGTGACCATGTACTGTCTGCTCTGATTACCTCCTGCCATATTTTGACCACTAACTGCATACTTCCCATAATATGAATGTTCACAGTCTTTCTCTTGTTTCTGCACTGTCGTCAGTGTTTTTGATGCAATTGTAGCAATTTTTCTTCATCTTCCTGTGATATCTGTTCCTTCATGTCATTACTGAACTTGTGTGTTTAGTAAGTTTCCTATTTACTCCTTCATGTAGTATACATAGTTTTATTATTTTTGCAGTGGCTTTTTGTAATCTGTATATTTAATGACTTATTAAAGTCTATTTTAACACTGATGGACACAGTCTGTTATATTTTCTGGCTGCCAGGGTTTCACATAAATTTAACATGCTAACATGCCTTCCGAGGTCTACACTCTGCTCTAATTGGGTGCTAGCCAGTTTGGCCTGTCTAGATAACAACAAATTATTAGATACATTTCCTTACCTACTGGATAGGCTGCAGACTCTCCTTAGCAGCAGTGTATTTATTTATTTTTTCCTCTTCTGCTTATTGGAATCACCTTATGTTTCTTCCATTCGTTCTTGAATTGTGTAGCATCATAATAACATACTGTTATCTTCAAAAGAACAGAGCTGCACCCTGCTTAGTGATAGAAAAATATGCAGCACAGAAATTGAGAACAGTATCCATATGGCACTCAGTTTCAGCATACATTTTCTGTATTGTGGTGGCACGTAATCATATATTTGCAGCATGGAGATTTTTTTTTGCGATGAACATTTTTAGTAACACATTAAGAATAAATTCTGAAGTTATAAATATACTGTGACTGATAAACTATGCATAACTACAGACAGAACTGTGTAAGGAATGCAAGCTTTTGTGATACTGATTTAGTGAGTGCCTTTGATTTACTAACTGCATGGACTTGTGTAATTATATATTTTATTTTCTGTCTGTGCCTTAAATTGTTACTGCTGTTCTTCTTTTACTATCCATACTCCCCTTCTATTTTTTTCTTACCGTTTGTACCCTTCACTACACTGATATTTTCCCTTTAGGACATAGATGCTGTGTGTACATCATATCTGTTGTATATGACCTGTAAATTGTACATCTGCCTACTAATGATTACTGCTTGTACTTCTTGAATATAACTGTGTGTCTTAGTACTGCATTATCATGTCTCGTGACTTTACTGTTTGCCTCCGGCCTGAGCCTTGGCTAAATTAGCCATCCTAAGGTTGGTGTACTGTCTTGGTTAGCAAATAATAAATATAGTTAAATAATTACTTTGAAAACTGCATGGAGTTCTTATGTTGTGAAAACGTGGTACATTATGAGGTTTGGCACAGGGTGTATTAGATGTTTTCTTCTCCCAGCTGGGTGCCATAGCACATGCAGTGTGCTGTGAGTCCTTGGCTGCACATTCCTAGGCTTTTTGTGCTTCTAGAGTACAGAACTACATTACAGCTGATTTTAATAACATTTGCCTACATTCATTGAAATAATTCACTGTGGCAATCATCACTTCTAGGATTCCTGTCCATGGTGGCCTAACAGCCAGCCCAAATTCCAGTGTTGTACTGTCCTTGACTAATTCCTTCCCACTTGGGCATCAGGACGTCAGTGGGATAAGAAGGGTGTCTGCTCACACCATCTTCAGATTTTTCTTTGTATTGTTCGTGATCTTTGTGTGCAGTATTTGGCAGTGTTAGTCCAGCATGTTGGTCTGTTTCCAGAGTACGGAAAAATAAATAATATATAATAAATAGTAAATAAAAAAAGGGACGGCACAGTGGTAGCATTGTCTTCTCACAGCAAGAGGTTCTCCAGTTTGATTCTCTGCTGGGGTGCCTTCTGTGCAGAGTCTGCATGTCCTCCCTGCGTTCGTGTGGGTTTCCTCCGGTGCTGCTACAGTTTCCTCCCACATTACAAAGACATGCGTCTGGAGCATTTTTCCCTGGGCCTATGCTGAAAATTGGCTTCATTCCAAGTCAGACTTTCCCGGTTAGCAAATGTTAAATAAAATAAGTAAATAAATACCTCATAGGAGACAGCTTTGCTTGTTTTTATATTGGTATTTTGAAACAGTCTCCGTGATGTCCCTCGAAGTCTCACAAACCTCGTATGTCAATATACTGGGTCCAACAACAAATAATAAGGAAACTTCTATTTGTGGAATATCTAAGATTCCTTAGAGTTCAGGCACCTAATAAAAACTATACTGTAAATGTCCCACTTAATAACAGGTGGTAGAAATACCTTCTTTAAAAATTTTCCAAAGTATAAATCCACTAATGAAAGTAGGGAAGCACAAGCTATTTCAAGTCGAATCTTCTTTGGTAAATGACTCGTAGAGTGTGTTTTCTGGAAAGGAGTGGGAATGATTAACAATTGTTTTACAGTGTAGAAAATAAATTCTACACACCATGATGTGAACAGTTGTCCACATTGCACCAGATTCACCCTGAGGATAGTCAATCACAGTGCATAATATTTTCAGGAATATCTAGGCCGAAAAATGGTACGTGCCTGGTCCCTTTCCAACTTGCCATTGGCCAAGACCTCCTCCAGCCTCGTGTCAAAATTTAATCACTGTGAGAAGTGCCCCAAGAAGAAGTTAAGGTAAACATTCACTCCTTCTGAGTCCGAGGGTTTCCTCTGAGGCCAGTGAGGTATGTTTATTGCCCTTATCTTTTGAGCTGGTTTTGTCAAGGTCTGTTGCATGACCTGTTTGGAGCCTGATGGGGCAATTGGTCTTAGCTGTGCCTTTCTGGAGTAAAACTGAAGTGCAGTGCTGTTGGTCATCTTCGAGAACTCTCTGGAGGGTCTCTGCCACTGATGGCCACATAGTCTTCAGGAAAAATTGAGATGCATTTCTTCACTGCTCATTCATTTGGAGATTTCTGGAGGCCTACTGAGATACTGAGTACCCAGCGATGTCCTGAGGCCTCTAAGGAGAATTACCTTATGCAGCCAAGGTCTACAGTGTAACTAGGACTTACTAATTTGCCTTGGACGAACCTGTAACCCAGGCTTCATCTGAAGACCTTTTTCAGTTGGCCCAGGATTTCACAAGATAGAACCTACCCTGGTGGGGGATTGTCCCACCCTTGTTCCTTACTGTCATTCTGAAAGCCGTACCAGTACCCCACAATGGTGCATAGGTAAGTGCTAGACTGTCAGCCCTTCCAGGGCATTTTAAGCCTATCCAGTTTCCTAGAGGTAAGTATCAATCTTGTACCTTGTGTCTGTGAGGTAAACACTTTAACCATTATGCCATCTGGGTCTACCAGCATGCCATTTCACCCTCCATTCCAATGTCAGAATTTACGTCATGGTCAGTAAGGTACCTAAGGGCTTCCTGGTGGGTCTGAAGTTAATCTTTTAGATGAAGAGGTTTACATATGATCTACCCATTTCCTTAATCCTTCCCTCCCCAGCTCTCATTGACACACGTCCTAGGGCAACTCCCATCTTTGGACCATGCCTTCCCTTGGGGAGTGTGATCAATAAATGCCCTCTCCCCACAGGGATGGGCTTACTCTCCCTGCTGTCATTTACCTGAGCAGCTAATCAACCTTGGCTGTAACCAGAGCTTTATCCCTGTACAAGGAGTCTTGCAACTCTGATTCTGAGGTGGCTGAACTTGACATTTGTTGGCCAGATGCAGTCCCTACTTGCTATGTATTTGACACTGAGGACACTGTATCCTCTGTCTACTCCTTGGGATCTTTGTTTTGTGACCATCCTTCATAGTATGAAGGAGCTGTCCACTGGGATGGCAAAGAGGATCCTCATAGGCCCAACTGAGTACAGGACTTTCATGGGTCTGTTTGAACCCAAGGCCATTGCTGTTCCTCCATTCGTAGAAGTCCTGGAAGATACATTTAGCAGTGTATCAGAGGAGCAGACTCCCTCCCCCTGCTCCACCTAGGGAGCTTGACCATTTATAAGGTCCAGGATTCCTGTAATTTCTTGTACTATAATCCTGTGGCCAATTAAGCTCTGGTGTCTGTGGATTCCAGCAAAATAACTTTTCAGCTTTGCCCAGGAACTCCATTCTCAATGACTTTGAGAGCAGAATCTTCAAATGCTTTGGGAAAAAGACTTGCACATCTGCTACCCTGGCCTTTAAGGCCTTGAACAGCCAGACTCACATGGCTTAGTTTCAAAAGTTTCTCATTGATAGGCTGAAGTCTAAGGCAGAGAGGATTGAAGATAGGGAATAAAAACAGGAGATCCATGATTTGTGCAACCTCTCTACTCGGGTGTCAGGGCAGTCCAAAAAAAAAAAAAAAAAACAGTGGCAATGATCCATTAGTTGTATCATGAAGGCAGGAACCGCAGGGTAGGGATTTGTGGACAAGTGTGGCATAGGATGCAGCCTCTGCCAGACCTTAAGAAATCGTAGCTCATGAATGCTCCCTTGGATAAGTACCTCCTCTTTAGATCCCATGTCTGAAAATGTTTTTCAGAGGCTGAAGGAAAAGGGAGAATACTGTAGCAGATCAAACCGTTTTTTTTTCCATTCCCGACTTAAAAATACAGCTGGAACTGCCATTCCAAGAGCTTGTCCTCATTTCCTATACTGGACGAAGTTAAACCGTCAAGAGAGTTACCTGTGCTGCACAAACGCATGGCAGGCACAGTAGGAGGGTAACCCTGGGACCCCACAGTGCCAGCATCAGTATAGAGGACAGCTATACTTCAGTCAGGCTACCCT
This sequence comes from Protopterus annectens, assembly GCF_019279795.1. Classification (NCBI taxonomy): domain Eukaryota; kingdom Metazoa; phylum Chordata; order Ceratodontiformes; family Protopteridae; genus Protopterus; species Protopterus annectens. The sequence goes on from NC_056747.1 coordinate 880,424,625, forward strand.
GTCCCCTAAAAAATCTCACTCCTACCCACTGCATCCCAAAATCTAACCACCACCATCCCAGTCTTACTCTGCTTAAAAATAGGGGTCTGTCTGGGTCTATTTGTGAAAGGGAGGGCAAAATTAACCCAGGACCAGTGAGTCTTCAGTGTTTTGAGACAAGGTTATAGATTACAGTTCAGGAGGATACCCAGGACATTCTTTGTGTTTTACTGTTGCAGTTCATCACACTTTGGTTATCCTGCCAGGAGTAGCCCTCAGTCGGCCTGAATATTAGAGGCTTAGTATTTCTGCGTCAGTTGCTGTCACTTCAAGACTGACGTCAGAGGTATAAAAGCAGGCAACCGTTGCCATTACATCAGTCTTTCTTGCCAAGGAGCCTGAAGCAGAAGCAGTTCGCACGAGTGCCGGTCTGACTCTACCTGAGTTTTCGTTCCGATATTGAATCATCCTAAAGTCTTCAAAAGCTAAGTACCCTGTTGGGGATCCTTTTTTCTTGCTCTAACCGATGTCATAAAAAGTTAACAATTGTCTCGCCTGTGGAAAACAAATACCACACCGAGATTTCCATTCTTGCTGCATCACCTATTTAGGCCCTGACCACGATGTACCCTACTGTCAGTTTTGTGCCTTGTTCAATGCCCAAACTATTCGTCCGGCTCTAATTGTAGCTAAATACTTTCGTTCTCGATCTCCGTATTCCAAAATGGCTTTGGTAAGCCATCTGAATACAGATCTTGGGAAAAAATGTAAGGTTAAAGACAGAGCCAGACCACACCGGTCCAGAACTGCCGACGACGCTTCCATTAAGCTAGTTGCCAGTTCGCCGGTACTCAGTGAGGCGCTTTCACAGCCCCTGATGCCCGCTTAAGTGGATTCGCAGGCCACTGCAGAAGACTCTTTGACTATGGAACCTGTGGATGTCTCTACCTTGGATGGGTCTGGAGTCGCTGTGCAGACACCTGCTTTTGAGGAAGTTCTTCGCACTATCGATATTCGACTTAAACCAATGACTTCTTTCACGTCTTCAGTTCTTTCTAAAACTACCAAGTTTCTAAGACCAAGAATACGCGCTATGCCTAAAAAACTGACGACCCAAACTCAAATGAACGCTTCCTTGCCACAATCTCAGATGCTTAAAATTGCAGAAGACCTGATCATGCTGATTTTAGGGGAAGCCAGCCTTCCCCTGCTAAAAGAAAGAGACTTGTTCCCAGCAGCTTTATCTGACCAGGAGTCCGATGACTCTGAGGTTTCTGAATATGAAGACATGCCTTTATCTGCCTATGAGGATTCAGATACAGAGGAATCCATTCCTTCTGCCTCCCCTCCAGAGGACTTTTCTTTTGGTGAAACCTTACATACTTTGAGAGAGCATTTCCATTGGGAATGCCAGGATTATCCTCAGTCCAAAAAGAGACTCAGGGAATTTTTAGATTTACCACAGCACAGACCTTTAGCTATCCCTCGTGTTCTGGATGTTGTGGATGATGTCTTTATGGAATCCAGCCTAACTCCTTATGCTTTACCCCCCTGCTCCAAGTAAACTGGATAGGTACTACAGAGTCCCTGAGTCTCACAAACTTCTCTTCAAAAATCCTACTGCTGACCCAGAGGTCATCTCCCAAGGACCTAAAGGAATAAAAGCAACTACAGCTAAGAATCCCACCCCTCGTACAGGGATTCCCGAGCTTTAGACAGATTGGGTAAAAAAGGATACACCTCTGCAACTCTCGCCATTAGAGCATTGAATTGTCAGTTCCACATGCTGAAATACCAGCAACATACTATGGAACTTAAGCAAAAATTATCTACCTTCCCTGACTGTGCAGAAAATAAAGAATTACAGGAGCTTATGTATTCTACATGCCAAGTCAGCAAGCATACCCTGCAATGTGGGTTTGACACCCTAGAAGCATCTTGCAGGGCAGCAATCACAGGTTCTGTACTTAGAAGGCATGCCTGGCTTAAGGAGCAGACCTTGCCAGACCAAGTCAGATCAAAATTATCGGACGCTCCTTTGCACAAGGACAATCTGTTTGGTACCAAAGCAGAAAAGGTTTTTAAAAAGATGGAAGAAAAGGTTAAGTCCATGCAGACTGTCAAAGATGTTTTGCAAGTGCAGCCTCCAAGATTCAGTAGGCATTGCCCCTCAAAATATTGGTCCTTTCCAGCCCCCTCAAGGACAACTAAAACTAGACCCAGGGGAAACAGACATCCCCCAGATTACAGTCTCAGGGTATGCAGAGATCTAAGCAATGGGGTACCTCCACTTCTAAAGCAGGGAGTGCTAAGCCACCCCCTTATGGAAATAATTCACAATGACTTCTCAACTCCAATACTCACCTCTGCCCAATTGCTCCTGCCCTTAGGAGGAAAACTTGCCCACCATGCAAAAAACTGGGCCTCCATCACCAACTATCGATGGGTCCTCAACATAGTATCCCAGGGATGCAATTTTTATTTCCACACGCTGCCAACCCCAAAAGGGTTCCCAGACCTTCCTCCAAACCAGCGGGCAGAGGCACAAAACCAAGTTCAGTCCCTGCTCTCCATAAGGGCAATTCAACCTGTTCCTGCAGAACAGATAGGCCAAGGTTTTTATTCCAGACTTTTCCTGGTACCCAGAAAAGAGGGCACATGGCGTCAAATCTTAGATCTATCCATTCTAAACACCTTCCTGATGGTACCAAAATTCAAAATGCTCACCCTACAGCAGCTTCTCCCTATGGCTGGTTAGCCACCCTAGACCTAAAGGAGGCCTCTCTGCACATCCCAGTCAGGGACTCCTGCAGGAAATATCTACGTTTCAGGGCAGGATATATGCAGTATCAGTTCTCTGCACTTCCCTTTGGCTTATCCACTGCTCCCAGAGTTTTCACAAAATACCTGGCTCCTGCCATTGCCTACTGCAGACAGAGAAATATTCAAATTTACCCTTACTTGGACAATTGCCTGATTTAGGCGGACAGTCAGGGAAAGCTGTTGCAGCACCTGACATTTGTAAAGGACATTCTAACCTCCCTAGGGTACACTATCAACGAAAAGAAATCCAAACTAGTCCCCAGTCAAAAAATTGTATTCCTGGGAGCAAGCTTGGACACAGCAACCCAGATGGCATTTCTTACTCCAGAAAAACAAGCCTGTCTGACAGGCTACTTCACTCAAATGGCCACCAGAACACAGCTATCTGCAAGGAAAATCCTGGAGGTTCTAGGATTCATGGCCTCCTGCATTCTACTAATTCCATATGCCAGACTGCATATGAGGAAACTTCAATGGTACTTAAAGAGTCTTTGGTGCCAACATTCTCAGGACCTGGAAACTATCAATGTTCTTCGTGTTTCACTGTTGCAGTCATCACATCAGGGTTATCTGCTTGCAGTAGCCCTCAGTTGGCCTGATTAACAAAGTCTTGGGTCCTGCGTCGGTTGCAGTCTCTTCTTCCATGACGTCAGGGGTATAAAACATGCAGCCAACACCATTACATCAGTCTTTCTTGCCGTGCGGTGCTTGAAGCAGAAGCAGTTTACAAGTGCCGGTCGGCCGACTCCTGAAATTTTTGTTTTCGAGTTTCAGAACAGAAGTCTTCAACTAAAAGCTAAGTACCCCATTGGGGAAAGGTTTTCTTGCTCTAAACCGATGTCAGTAAAAGTAAATTAATTGCATTTCTTGTGGAAAGCAAATATCTCATAAAGATGTTCATTCATACTGTATTCCTTGCCTAGGCCCTGAACATGACGTATCTCGCTGTCGGTTTTGTGCCTTATTTAAACCACGAACTATCTGTTGTCGGTATATTTTTGCTTCTAGATATTTTGGTGCTCGGTTTAATTATCCCAATATGTCTTCAGTAAGCCATCCGACTACAGACATTCCGAAAAATCACAAAGATAAAGACAGAGGTCGCCGAGGTTGAAAGCTACTGATGATGCTTCTAAGTCGCCAGTTTGCCGGTACTCAATGAGGGGCTTTCCCAGCCCCTGATACCCGCTACTTCAGATTCGCAGGCCTCTACTGAGACCCATTCAGAGTTTGGTATGCCGCGAGATGCTTCAACTGTGGAACCTGCGGATGTCTGTACCTTGGATGTGTCCGGAGCCGCTGTGCAGGCACCGGCTTCTGAGGGTGTATTCAGGCCTACTGACTTGCGTATTAAGCCGATGCCATCTTCTTCTTCAAGGCCTAAAACTCGAACCATGCCTAGAAAACTGACACCAGACTGCATGGCCAGGCCTCTATGCCTAAAAAACAAATAAGAATGGCTGAAGACCTTATTACTTTAATCAGGGGAAGCCAACCTTTCCCCGTCTAAGAGACCTAGTACTGAGTTTGCTTATGATACTTCTGACCAGGATTCTGAATTTTCTGTTTCCTCTGATGACCAGGATTTACCCTTATCTACCTATGAGGATTCTGATGCAGAGGACTGTATTCCCTCTGCATCGCCCACAGAGGATTTCTCTTTTGGTGAAACCTTGCATACCCTCGGGGAGCATTTTCGTTGTTAATGTCAGGATTTCTCTGGCTCTAAAAAGAGGCTTAGAGATTTCTTACTCCTGCCCCAGCACAGGCCTTTGGTCATACCTCCTGTACTAGACATTGTTGATGATGCCTTTTCGGAATATAGCTTGGCCCCTGACTCTTTACCCCCTGCTCCCAGAAAACCTGACCGATATTAGTGTCCCTGACTCTCACAAGTTCCTTTTCAAAAATCTTACTGCGGATCCTGAGACCATTTCACAGGGACCCAAGGGCATTAAAGCTACTACTGCCAAAAATCCTACCCCTTCTGATAGAGACTCCAGGGTGCTGGATAGATGGGGTAAGAAGGTATACAGTTCTGCAACTTTGGCCATTAGGGCCTTAAACTGCCAGTTTCATATGTTAAAGTATCAGCTGCATATTATTGGATTACTTGAACAGAAAATGATGTTGATTCCTGATTGTGCTGAAAATAAGGATTTACAGAATTTACTGCATTCAGCTGAACAAGTTGGAAAACATACTTTGCAATGTGGTTTTGATTCACTAGAGGCATCTTGCAGGGCTGCTGTAACTGGGTCTGTACTTAGAAGGCATGCTTGGCTTAAGGAGCAATCCTTGCCAGATCATGTTAAAGCAAAATTACTAGATGCTCCCTTAAATCAGGACCGCCTGTTTGGCAACAAGGCAGAAGAAGTTCTTAAAAAGATGGAGGAAAAAGGTAAATCTATGCAAACTGTTAAAGATGCCTTACAAGTGCAATCTCCAAGGTTTAGTAGGCATTGGCCTTCCAAGAACTGGCCCTTTCCTGCCTCCTCCAGACCTTCTCAGTCCAAACCCAGATCCATCAGAGCACCCAGGCTTCAGTCCCAGGGTACGCACATGACTAAGCAGTGGGGGAGCCTCCACTTCCAGATCTGGGAGTAGCCCCCCATGGTAAACTGTCTCAATGACTTCTTTTTAAAACTTCCAAGCACTTCTCAACTGACCGCCCCTTTGGGGGTAAAGACTGCTCTTCATGCAAAGAACTGGGAACTCATTACCCAGGACAAATTGGTTTTAAATATAGTGTTCCAAGGATACAGATTTCACTTTCACACGTTACCAACACCAAGCGGGTGGCCAGATCTACCCTCAAATCAGTGGGCAGAAGCCCAGAAGCAAGTACTTTCTCTCCTAAGCATAGGGGCTATTCAGTTTGTACCAGAAGAGGAAATGGGACAAGGTTTCTACTCCAGACTTTTCCCTGTACCCAGAAAAGACAATTCATGGCGTTCTATCCTGGACCTGTCTACTCTAAATACCTTTTTGGTGATTTCAAAATTCAAGATGCTGACTCTAAACCAGTTGCTTCCTATGGTAGGCAAAGATGTCTGGTTGGCAACACTAGATTTAAAGGAAGCATACCTGCATATCCCAATCAGGGAATCTTGGAGAAGATACCTATGCTTCAAAGCAGGCTACAAGCACTATCAGTTCTCTGCACTGCCCTTTGGCTTATCTACTGCACCCAGGGTATTCACAAAGTGGCTAGCTCCAGTCATTGCATTTTGCAGGCAAAGAAATATTCAAATATACCCATACCTGGACGATTGTCTAATTCAAACAGAAAGTCAGGACATACTGTTGAATAATCTGGCCTTTGTACAAAGGGTGCTAACTTGTCTGGGGTACACCATAAATTAAAAGAAATCATACCTGGTATCCTGTCAACAAATTATATTCCTGGGAGCAAGCTTGAATACAGCTTCCCAGATGGCTTTCCTCACGCCAGAGAAACAAATTCATTTGACTACCTACTTCAAACAAGTAGCCACAAAAACCCTGCTATCTGCAAGGTAAATACTACAAGTCTTGGGGTTCATGGCCTCTTGCATTCTTCTAATTCCATATGCAAGACTGCATATGAGGGAAACTACAATGGTATCTAAAAAGCCTATGGTGTCAACATTCGCAGGATCTAGAAGCAATGATTCCTATCATACCTTGCCTACGCCTAGAGTTCCTTTGGTGGGCAGAGGCCTGCCACCAAAACAAGGGACTACCATTCACACTACCCCCTGCCGCCCAAACCCTAACAACAGACTCATCAGACTATGCATGGAGGGCTCACCTGGCAGGGAAGTGCATTCAGGGCAAATGGAACCCAAGTCAAATGCACCTGCATATCAATCAAAAAGAAATGTTAGCTGTACAGAATGCTCTGACAGCCTTCAAGGACCACATTCTTTCAGGACAATTAATGGTAAAGACGACAACACCACTGTTATGTGGTACATAAACAAGTAGTGGGGGACACACTTTTACCCCCTCTGCAGACTAGCCACGGCATTGTGGAAGACAGCCTTGAGCTACAAAGTGCATCTACAAGCTCAGTTCCTGCCAGGAAAACTAAATACACTGGCAGACGGACTGAGCAGAAACCTCATGGACCTACACGAGTGGAAACTGGAGCCAAGGATTTTCAACATGTTGACAAGCAAATGGGGGAGCCCAGATAGCTCTGGGGGGAGGCAAACAGGTCTCTATCAATTGGACAAATTTTGCACAAGGACTCCCCACAAACAAGCCTGGAAAGTGGATGCTCTGCCCTTCAGTTGGAAAAACTGATGACGTTTAAAAACAGGGAGCTGTTTAATTTAATTTAATTATGAAATTTCCATGTATTTCTTCCAAAAGGGGATGAAATATTGCTCATATGTTAGTACACAGTAGGTTTATTCCACCATCAGACAGACTTAATTACCAATTGTTCCCCCTTAAAATAGGAACATTTAAATGTGGTAGGTGTTGTCTCTGTAAATATTTTGTAAATAAATTTTCTAAAATAAATGGTTTTAACTTTTTTCCTAATAGGTAATGTTCATGTATTCTGAGGGTATTGTATATGTTTTGAAGTGCTCTTGTAAATTATTTTATATAGGGGAAAGCCAACAATCATTTAAAATCTGGTTACAGGAACACATTAGGGGCATCAAGAATCAATGTCTTGAGAGTCCCTTATGAATGCATTTTAAACAGTTTCATGCTGGTAATCTAGATTTTTTGAGAAGTTGTGTTTTAGAAGATGTCTCTATAGGGGTAGAGGAGCACGTGGCTATAACAGATGAATTATTGTACAAAGAAACTTTGTGTATACTTAAATACAGTACAGTGACACCATATGGTTTGAATAAGGAGTGCAATTGGAAATATCCAATTTACTAATTAACACTTGTTAAGTTGATGTAATTAATTAATTCATGCTGTTTGGACCTTCAGGGTAACCGTGTGATTTTTTACTCAAAAGACATTTTGTGCAGAGGCACTAGAGAGATAATACATGTTGTATTTTCTACCTGGTTGTGGAGCTTTTGTCTGTGGCAGTCATATTTATAATATTGGGCATATTGGACTCTCTTCTAGTTGTTTTGGATTGACACTAAAGGAATACTAAATTCCATCTCCGGAGACTGTCTTAGCGAACAGGTGAGCAGGTAACTCTCAGACTCTCACAAATTAATATTGAACAGGGACCCACATATGCCAAAATCTGATCTTTGCTTCTCCAGAAAACAGACAACTCGGGAAGTTTTGTTGCAGGACAGCAGATCCTGGGAATTGGATGCCTTTCCCATACCTTGAGCAGATCTGTTTCTCTACACTTTCTCTCCAGTAGACCTGATCCCCTCGGTCTTACAAAAGATCAATCTCGATTGTCCAAAAATGCTACTGATAACCCAGTACCAAGGCAACACCTACTCAGTCTGGACAGATCAGAGCCAATACTGTTGCCTCAGCAAGTGGATCTCTTGACACACTAAAGTCCTAGCTGAAGTCAACCTGAGTACACTAAGGCTGACAGCTTGGATAATCAAGTGCTTATCCCTTCTAGGCATGTGTAAACATGCTGAATGTTATGAGGGAGGCTAGGAAGTCACGCACAATAAAGTTGTACACAGCAAAGTGGAAAAGATTCTCTCTCTGGTGCCTTGGTAGAGATTAGAATTCAAAGTCAACTGAAGTGCCTTTGTTTTTCCCTATCTACCAGACCATTGTAAAGATGGCTATCTTGTGTCTCTTTGAAGAAACTTGTTTCAACCATCTCATGTCACTTGTTTCTAGACCCCCCCCCTTCCCCGGTATGCAGTTCCTAAAAGGGATACTACTGCTTAGATCATCCAAAAGTGACATTACTCCACCATGAGACTTGAATTCTGCATGAGAAAAATTCACCCTGACATGCTCTCAGGCTACTATATCCCTACTTTTCAAGTGCGCTTCCTGGTGGGGTTTTTGGTGGCTGTTGCATGTACTAGAAGAATCTCTAAAGTTACAAGCATTAATGTGTAAAGAACCCTTTTTGTTTTGTTACAAAGACAGGGTCACTTTACTTACTAATCTTACTTCCATGTCTAAGCTAATAACAGAACTTATTTGAATTAGGTTGTCTGTCCTTCTGTCTGCCTTCTTCCTAAGCTTCAAGAACAAAGGACAAAAGAACCTTACATTCTTTGAATTTGCAGAGACACCTGATATATTTTTTGGACAGAACTAAACAAATTGTTTCCCTTTTAACCAGCAGGGAGAGAATGTCTTAATATCAAAGTGGCCTGCTCACTGTATTTGCTTTTGCTTCTCCTTCTTTGGGAAACATGGCCATGACAAGGCCCATTCCATTAGAACTACCGCATCTACCACAGCATTCCTGAAGTGACTTAATACACTTTTTGGAAGCAGCAGTCTGATCTTCTATCCACACTTTTCCCAAACATTACAATTTTGATTTTGCATCCATGGCCAGGGAGGGCTTTGCCATGGCAGTCTTCTTGCAATCCATTTAGGGCCAGGCCCTCTCTAGTCTTTATGCTCCAGGAGTCTTCCCAGATTTTATGACTACAGCACGGAGTATTATAATGAAAATGGTACAGTTATGTCAGGCACTATAATTGTAGATGTTCCAGTATATTCACTGTTGCAATTCCTATTCTGTCCTGCAGTCCTGTTGGCTATCACATCTTCATCATCATATTCCCATCATCTTCATCATCATATTCACTGTCAGTATTGCATCATCATTAGCTTCGTTTCTTCTTTTACCATCATTGTCATTATCGCACCTTCATTGACATCTTTAAAAAGTTAATTTCAATAGATACACAGAATGTTCCAAAAGTTTTCATTCCACCACTAATCCATGTGTAACAAAAAAATCCTTTACTGTAGCGCTACTGCTGAGATGATTCACGTACCCCTAGTTTTCTTCTTTCTTATTAACTCATGGTAGACGAGACAACTGTTAGTGCTTTATCTGTGTTACTTTACTGTATGCTAGGCTTTATACACTTAACAGGAAACCTTTTGTACTGTTCTATTTTGCTTTTACTTGAATGTAACTGCATTTATTTGTTTTGTTTATTATCTGGTTGATTAAGTGACTGATGGTGTTCCATTATGTCTTGATCTGTTACAGACTACAGGAAAAAAATATGCCCACTGCAAACTGTGAAATTGTTTGTGTTAGCATTTATGTCATCAGAAGGCTAGGTCATATTACACAGAATCAGGAAGTAACTGGGCACCTGCTTTACTGTACTTAGTAAACAGTTTTTACTTAAATTGTTCAGCTGAACTATGCATTTTAGAATCAGAAAGCCTACTTTACAAGATGAGACCATAACTGCATCAAAAAGAAATGGTAAAAAAAATTGCACATGATTTTTAAGCGTTTTATTACTACTTTCCAGTCCATATCTACTGCAGACACTTTGGCGTGTACTTAATGTGCTTTAGATTGCTATTACTTTACATGACTCGTGGTGTATATTTAAACGATGAGTGACACTGCAGTGTATGTAGTAACAGGTGGGACCAAGAATGGACATAGCGAGGAAATGAATTTTAACACCCTTTTGATATTCCCTCTGCCTGTCTTAGCAGTGTCCTTGAGTGTCCTCAAAAAACATACAAGAGAAATCTGAAACCAAAACACATGCATGGGAGGGCAGGTTTCACTTGTGTGAAGCTTCAAGACTTTATAGAGGCTGGCAGCATTCCTTGGAGTGTTTCTCCCCGGGCCTCTGCTGAAAATTGGCTTAGTTCCAAGTCGGACTTTCCCAGTTAACAAATGTTAAATAAAATAAATAAAAATAAAAATTTTAGGACAGATGAGAAATTCTGTCCTAAAAAGATAGTGGCATCACTAGTCAAATTAAGTAAGGACCTGCACAGGGTGGAAGGTTTAAGATCTTAACATTAGTTTAGATTCTGTCTAAAAAGTGCTAACTGTATAAAATTAGAATTTGTCTGCATTTATGAAGTCCTAAATGTTTATCCACATATATAACAGTTTTTTGATGCTAGCTTTCAAAGGTTAAAAGTAAAAGTCTTTGTAAAATGATACAAAAATGATCGTATTGGTAAATAAAGTAGTGCAAGCCCCTCCTACACAATAAATGGTTAACCTGTTTGCCACTTCAGGCACTTTTGCAATGCAAATCACCTACGTCATGTGTGGACAGTGGTCATTCTAGACTGCTAAGAGGGTAGTGCAAGACAAAATAGTTGGAGGCAAAAAAGATGAATGGGAATAGGTAGCTACTGGTGTTAATGGTAGAGAGATGTTTGTTAGGCTTCATTAAAATTACAAAGTTTTGTAAAGTTCTAGTAATAAGAAAGTGAGGCTGTTTGACACACGTGAGCCATTTAAGTATGAAGTTTAAATGTGTACTGGATGACCGAAAACTATGCATGCCATGAGCAAGGGTGGTGATATCTATGTCATTGGCCATTTTGGCTGTCATACTGACAGCAGGGCAAGAACTCCTTTTTCGTCATAGTTTTCCCCACTCGCTTCCACTTTTTGTAATCCTTTTTGTTATTATTATAGAGACAAAAATTCCGTTTGTAGATAATGTGAATGTAAGAGATGGAGTTCCATGTTGTTTTATGCAGAATGTAATTAATTTGGCTTTTTGGATGCATATTCTGGTGACATCATTGCAGACAGCTTATCATTACAACTTGCTTATCAAAAAAAAGGCATTTGTCCTTGCCATTACCTTGAGCATTATTAATAAAGAACTGCTGCTTTCAATCAGTGTCGTGGAGAATCATTGATTCACTAATTGCTGATAATCAAGTGTTGGCTTACCCTCATGCTGAGAGCACTCTTGTTTTCTGCCACTTCACAAGAAATTGGACAGAGTGCTCTGGCTCTGAAGAACCACCTATAAATGGGAATTTCAAGTACTGCCTGTTCTCTGCATCTGCCTCTCTGGAGGTATTTCATTTGCTGCTGTATTGACCCTGCATAAAGAGAATAGTCCTTTAGCTAGTGGCCTTTCCACTACAGAGTTAATGGCTACAGGGTCAGGCTTAGGTGACTGAGGTGGAAACAGAGAAGCTTTGTGACTTGTGCAGGTGTGAATTAAAAATTCTATGAGATTAAATGTTATATTAGTGTAAACATTCTGGTTTCACTCGTTTTCTTTTTAAAGCTGTTTCTTAAAGGGCAGTATCAGTACAAAGAGCCTTTTCCTTGCATCACGTTTTGGGCTAATCTGTTTTTGTACAAACATTTTTGCTGTCTCATTTTATTTGCTTCAGTTTCCTGGTTCTTGTTGCTTCTGTGGGCTTTCTGACATTTTGCCGGACCTAAAAGTCTTACATTCTGCTACAGTTAGTATAAAAGGGAAGCTGTCATTTTATAATTTTGTTACACTTTGTGATCTTACTGGTGGTGTTATAAGAGGCATCAGGTCCTACATTAGACAATCTGCTGAAGAAGGCAAGGTCATTTTTTCATGTTTTGGATGACGATACTCAAAACTCCTGTTGGACAGAACGCTCTTGATTCTGTTAATGAGGGAATACAGATTCCCTGGTGAGAAGTTACATTGAATCTGGATTCTCATGTGTTAAAATGTTTTTTTTTTTCTTCTGGTGTTTCATAGGACCTTTAGTGAGCAGAACTGTCTCTTAATTTTCTGCAGTTTGTGTGAAGAGTAACAGACTGGCATGGTTTACAATGCTGGACAACACTGAACGTAATGAGATAAATAGCTCTATGAGTCAGTGGCATGCATTATGGCTGCATTAGTTTTCTAAATGTTGCTCTGATGTGTATAAGAGTAGTTTTATACAGCCTTCAGACTGTAGCAGACCGGTTTCAGCCCTTGGATTTCTGTGCATATTACATCACTACTTCCTGTGCAATGTAACGAGAGAGGCTGAATGAGTACTAGATGCCAGTTTCTGATATGCATCAGTTGCAAGTTAGAACATTTTAACCTGGCTACAGAGTTTTAAAACTAATAGTTGTCATGTATTTTCTTACTCTAAATTGATTTTGTTTAAGTTATCTTAAGAAGAATTATAATCCTTTACAAGACATCACATTCCAGTGTAAAATTAAGTGATGGTGCAGTGGAAGCTACAGTTCCAGTGACCACATCAGTTTATCTTTTTATCTAGAAAATATTCAGAGGCACACATTACATATACAGCTATCCTGTTATTGTGTGACAAGAAGTAATTGTTTCATTTTTATTATTTCATAACCCGCCTGTTTGAGTTGTGTCCTCAGGATCTGTGGCATAGGTCTCAGCCTCTTAAGAGGCCAATGTGGAACACAGACCCTAACAATGTGTGACAAATGGTCAAAATGTGGAACACCCTATTTTCGCACTGCGTGAAACATGCCTTCGCCATGGAGCATGGTAGAACTGTAAAATTCAATAACACACACTTCTCAGATCCAAAAACCTTTATTTGATAATCTGCAATACCATAAACACACCATAAGTAAATGAAACAGCACTTTACAAAAATAAAAATCACATTCACTACATTTTCTAAAGGCATATTGCAATTCACACAAAGTTTAGACCAAGTTAAACATCCTATCATACGTCTGATGTAGACTTATTATATGCTGCTGTGGCTTTCTTGGCAGCCTCTAAAACATGTTTTGGCAGCTTAATATCACAGACATCCAGTTCTTCATTCATTTTGACTGCCAACAAAGAGTTCAGTGTTTTTACACTCCGAGACTGATGCAGTTCAGATTTCACTTTCCGCACCATACTAAATGCTCTTTCCGCTTGAGCATTAGAGTGTGGCAAGCAAAGTAGAGTCATTATCAGCTGCTTAAAGAGTGGCAGTTTCCCTTCAGTGCAAAGGTCCCTCAGAAGGTGTGCCCAGTACTGTGACACACACGAGTGGGGCCCATCTACTGGGCCTGTCAGATTCCCCGAGTCCTCATTCTGATATTGGGTGAACTCATCGATTAGTTGTTCAGCCTCAGCATCATTTTCACATACACCCAGACGGAAGCCAACATCTCTGACAAGTCCTGAAGAAATGTCCAATTTTTTGGCTGGATTAATAAGTAATGCAGCATCTTTCAGTAAGTGATCTTGCATGGGAAACTTTTTCAGCATTTTCTGCAGCACTGCCGCATAAAAAGCTGCAATTTTTTTTTGTAAAAGTTAAATTCAATAACTATGACGGCAATATCCTCCTCATGGTTGTTCATGTACTGCTTGACTTCATAGCCAATCCGCAGTTCACCATATGTTAGAACACAGCTACTGTCAGTCAACACTGACACATCACTGTGTTTGCTTAGTCTGACAGCAGCTGCAGGTCTGAGGACTCTGCCAGCGTACTGCTGCAGGAGTTTATGCACAGTGGCATGCAGTGTCAGTAGCTGACTTTCATTGCTCTGAAGCTGTATGTTTAACTCCAATAAGGGTTCCAGTGCAAACTCAAGGAACATAAAAATCATATGCACTTCATGACTCTGCAGGTTTTTAGAAATTAAGTCAATCTTAGCAGACCTTGGCTCTGCAGGCAGAAAATATGAATTTAGAGCTGGCCACATTCCAGGGTTCTGTTAATAACCTTACCAAGACTGAGCCATCTAGTAGGTGCATGTCTAATGATCTTGAGGGGGTCAGTATCTGTGAACAAAGCAAATTCCTGCAGTTTTTGTTGTCTTTGTGCACTGGAACTGAAATGGCAGTACACAGCTGATATAAGTTCTTCAACTGGTGAATGTAGTGCTTTTACAGCAGCCTTACTGCAGAGATCTGTCAAGTGGCAGAGACACTCCATGTTTATAATTGTGAGCTTCACCTCCTTTAAACGAGACAGCACAGAATTGTGTTTTCCAATCACTGAGGCAGCATTGTCTGAAGAAAAGCCCACAATGTTGGAAACTGGAATGTTAAATTTTGTCAGAGTGGACATTAAAGAATTAAACATTGCTTGTCCAGTTCCTGACACACATTTTGGCATATGAAGGAACCTTATAACACTTTTGATTGCCTTTTCATCAAGGTAACCAACAAGGGCGACTGATAGTTTGTCATCTCCCATGTCTGTGCTTTGGTCCATATACACACAGAATGGTGATTTCTGGCAGGCTGCTGCAGCATCACTCTGGTAATGAGGCCCCAGAACATCCCGTACAATGCATGCTGCCTTCGTCACTCCACATGTCATTTTACGGAGAACATCTTGATCCTCTCCACACTTCATAAATTTCAGGATATGTTCTCCTGCTGCAAATGATAAGTTGTGTTTAGCAAGGAGAGGCTCAAAACCAACCTCTGCCTCAACCACCTTTGTACTTGTTAAACTCTGAGGTCTAAAGAAATCCACCATAGATCTTCCAGCTGCATGCTTGCAATTCTGCCTGTGTTTCTCACTGTTGGCATGTCTTTGCAGATCATGTCGGCCCCTGTGATGGATTGTGAAATCCGTGTTACAAGTCTTGCAGAAAGCAAATTTCACTCCACGCCTACTCATAGAAAGCCAGTCAAAGGCACTTGCCCAACTTGGCTGAAAAATTGTGTATCTTCTCTTCTTTGGAGTGCGATCTATATCTACATCCCTGTTCTCACTGTAATCTGGTTAGTCTGTACCTAGCAGGTTTGTAAAACAGTGGTGTTAAACAATGAAACAAATGGGGCTACAGTATAGAAAGGAAAATTAGAAAATGTCCTCAGTAGCAAAGATACAAGACAATAGGGCCATAACCTACCCATATCACTTGACATTTCCTGACTTTGCACCCTCTTCTCTTGCTCCTCTCTGCTCCTTTTGTTTACTATAAAGGCCTGCATGCTTCACTTCCTTGCTTTGATGACACTTTCAATCCTCTGGTGCTCACTTGCCCACCTAACCAGTGTTGCAGAAGGGAAGAGTAACTTTCATGACATTCAGTACTCAAAGCACCCTTGATTATCTCAGTCCATGCCAAGGATAAACACATCCAGCTTAACAAAGGCACTTCCAACACACATCATGGCAATACTACTTGCATTTTACGTTCACCACTTTAGATGTGTTCTACCCCTGTCCTACAGCAGAGTAGAAAGTTGCTAAAATAACAGGATCTGTACTAGCATACCATTTCTAAAGGGAAATATTTTCAAGTTCAACCATTACAGCTAAAAGCCTAAAATACTTACTTACCTCTGCTCTGCCTATACACACAGTACCACTTCAGCAATACAATCCAAGGCAGCACTGTCACAAATAATCCAATACAACCACCACGGCACAAAGTTGATATTCCAACTCGGTTGTAGAGCAGCATAGCAGAAAGAAAATCCTCAGCAAACACACTCCTCTCACCGACCGAGTCACCTCTCCGTCCTGGCAGGCTAACTTCCACTTCCGAGTCCGACTCCCGCGATGTCTTCGTCTGCAGCCAGCTGCTCCTTCCTTCCATCTTCCAGCCAAACTTTTTATGTAGTCAGCAGTCAGTCAAAGTAAAATCTCTGATTCCTGGAAGCCTTTTTCAAGCCATTATTTTGGTGTGAAAAGGCTTCCAGGAACACGATTGGCTTGTATTTTGGAGCTCCATTATTTTGGTGTGAAAAGGCTTCCAGGAACACGATTGGCTTGTATTTTGGAGCTCTCATTGGCTCCCGACCTCCTCAGACTATCTAATTGATTGGCTCATAGATCGAGTTCGCAATTGGTCGTAAATGCGGTCTACGAGCCAATCAAAAACTGCAGAGCACAGCCAACGCAGAAGAGTAGCAGAGCTATGCATTGGTTTGTATACCGCAATGCCGATTTGGCAGTAATTGCGGTATACAGACTAATCAAAAGCTTTGTAGCGGAGCCACAGCTGTTCAGTGCGGAACAGCTGAACAGTGGCTTCGCTCTTTATTAAATGCGGAGCGTTACGCATAATCCGGAGCACTTGGATGATCAGATCTGTGGAAGTTGAGAATTTACTCAGCTTTCCAGTGTGTTCAAAAACAAAGGTTGTAAGTAATTTAAATTTACTGGATGTACAAATCTTATTCTCAGGATATTAGTTTGAAAGTTAACATCAGTACAATAGTGTGGTTGCTGATAAGTATGTGTTCTAAAATTACAGCACTATTAGTGGTAAAAAAAATATTTGTGGACTTGTATGTAGAATGTAAGTAAGGAATTATAATCAACATTTTGTCAACCAAAAACATGTCTGTAAGGATGTGTGGATTATTTTACTTTTTCATTAACAAAAGCTATCTACCTTACTTCAGTTTGCTTATTATCTTTCTTTCAAAGGGTGTGACCCCATACTGTGGTTATTTTAGATGGGTGGGGGTTAGGACATACCATGGACAGAGTTGATCTCTAAAACAAAAGGGCCAACTTGTGACACTGTTAGCCTAACCTTTGCATTCTCCACAAGCTGAAAGCCAAAACATGGGTTGGTCTTCATTGTGTTTCTAACAATATAACAAGCATAATCTTCATTTGTTTTTACACACATACTGTCCCAGTGGAATGCATCCTGTCTGAGATGATACACGACCTTTGATTGTGAAGAAGTGCAAATATAATGGCCTCATCAGTGTATTTTAGCTTATTGCTCTCAGACGTTTACTGACCTCCACCTCCCAGAAAAGCCTATTGAATAGTTAACATTGGCCATGTAACTGCCATTTGATTTCACACACCGCCTGTCCCACCAGAAAGATAACCACTTTCTGTACAGTTCAGTCTTGTTAAGAAAATAACCTTGTTGCTGTCAGATGTATAATGCCCCGACCTGTACCAGTATTCAGCAGTGACATGTAACTGACCATGTGCTGTTACGGCATGCCTCATAACTCATATCCCCAGAACATGCTCATCTTCTATGTATATCTCTGAGAGTTGATTACTAGGAAATGGAATAAAGAGCATAGCAGTATATTCTACCTAGTTGCTCATAAATCTATGTAGTCATAGCCGGCCTTAGGCATAGGCCAACTAGGCGGCCGCCTAGGGCGCCGCTCCGGTAGGGGCACTTTTCCAGTATTTATTTGGTGTAGGTAGACCAGGATGGGGGCACCAGGTAATGTGGTGGGGGGCACCGTGGAGCCCTTTTGCCTGGGGCACCAGTTGACCTAAGGCCGCTCCTGTATGTAGTACCCCTAGTAGGCTGTATCATAATTACTAAGTAATTGCCTGTTCTTTCATTTACAGCTTGGCTTCCTACCCCCACACCCCCAAAAGCACAGCCGGCTTTTGTGTACACTATGAGGACATGCAGCAGACACCTGAAGCAGTACAACACTGGTGTCCGAGCAATGGCAGCAGTGAGAAAAATTAAGAGCTTCATTTGCTGAACCGCAGGACCACCCACAGACTGAAACAAGGTGAAGTCACTGGAGAGAAAAATAAAATAGCCATATGCAAGTCAGTATCAGTCTTTGCAGTAGCAACAGAGCAGAAAACAGACAGTAGAACTCCGTGTTCAGTGTGTCTGTAACTGCCCCTTGCTTTCACCAAAAGAGTGCCAAGCAGTTGGACACTTTTGGTGATCACCTCCAATATGTGATCACCAGGAAATGGCAGAAATAATGACCATAGCAGTGTACTGCAGCTTGCTGTTACAGCCCTCTTCTGTACCACTACTACAGCACACCCCATCACCAAGATTGCGTTAATAAATGTAACAAAAGACATGAATGATGTATTGGACAGTGTATATTATTACCACTCTTCCATAGGTAATATCTGTCTGCCTGCTAGTGATGTGGAAAAAAATAGCTTTAAAAGATGTCTGCTGCACTCCGATCACAACATTTGTTTTACTTTAAAAAGTCCCTTAGCTGCAACCTAAATCTGCCATTGAGGTTGATCTCACTCCCTGTAGTAATAGCCCACTATGCTAGTGTGTTTCTTCTTAAAGGTAGGAATTGTGGGTTTATTGCATCCCATAATTCCTAGTTCCAAGATCCAGACGTTATTCTGCCAGCTTAGTGGGCTACAAAGTAACCTCTGGGTGGCCAAAATGTGGCCCCTGGGCCATGATTTGGACAAGTCTGATCTAACTGATGTTCAAATAGTGTTCGGCACACAAGGATTTGAATTGTTTTTTTTTTTTTTTACTTGAATGAATTAATGGGGTAAAGATTTCTGAACATATCCCAATTAAAAGTTGGTAAGATTGGTTGCTGGTTATGGCAAATTTCTGAAATTTCCAAGTTGATTCAACACATCTTTTAGAATAGGTGAAAGCTGTAGTTTACTTGATTACACTTTTCACCCCCCCTACCTACTAACCTTCTTACCAGTCATGAGCTTGACTGCCACCCTATGTGGTAAGCGACAGACACAGAACAGCTGGCTGTTAATCATGCAGCCATCAGGAATTTTTTTTTTTTAGTGGGGGTAGGGGGTGGGCATGCAGTGGCTACAGTATGGGGACATCACTTGCTTCAGAAACTTGCAGGCTGCCCTGTCCTCCCACATTTGTGAATAAGAAGCACCCTCTTGGTTCTTTGGTCTCCTCAGAGACTGTATTATCAGGCAACTCACTTTTAGTTTACCCTCTAATTTCCTCCTAGGGTGAGGTAGGTAGGCAGTTCCTCTTCAGTCTGCTCCATCCCCCTGTACTTGCACCGTAGAACCAGCTCCACTTTAGTTGTTATGTAAACTTTAGTAGTAATTGAAGCAGTCAGCTCTGCAGCTAAATAATTCTTTTTAGGTCAGATATAGAAAAGGTATAGTTGCATCCATGCACAGATGTAAGTAGTGAATTATATAGCATTACATATGAACAGTTGTCGCCTCACAGTAAGACGCTGTCTGGTTCGATTCTCAGCTAGAGCGTCTTCTGTGTGGAGACGTGCGTGAATGGGCGTACCTTCGTTGAAGGTTGTGCATCAGGCCTGGCAAGCCAGTATGTAAAAATCAACTGCCAATCATTAGCGGACCGGAGTTCCGCTGTGACGACCCCTAACCGGGAAAAGCCGAAAGGCACAAACAAACATATGAACATTTGTTTATGTACATGTATTATAAATATTATGAAGTAGATGCCTAAATTATTTTTGCATGTAGCTAATGTATACAGAATGAAGTTTGTACCTGTAATGGTTTAAAGTGTACTTAGTCCCCAAAATAAAAGTGGCAAAGTAGTTTGTATAGCAGAAAACACGAATGGAAATGAAACTCAGCTAACCCATGTTCAGCTGTGTTAGTAGGTAGAGGCATTGCAATATCCGGAGAGAGGATGGGCAGAAAAGCGGGGAACAGATAAGTCATGTGACATAGGCAGCAAAGGTGAAGATGTGTGGTGGTAGGACAGATTTATTAGATGTTTACAGTGATAAGAAAAAAGAATTCTGAAGGAGTTACAGGTAACAAGGGGAATAAAAGGACACTGAAAAATAAAATGAGAGAAAAGGCAGAATAGGATGAGAGAGCAGGAATAGCATTACTTGAGCAGGATTTTGGATGTGGTTAAGCATGGATGGTCTCGGACACAAAAACTGGAACCTAGCTGTGTAGAAACAAGCACTTGCATAAACTTTGAGTGCAGAAGCTAAAGTAGCAGACGGTCTGTTGAAAATTCAGCAGGAAATCCTAGATAGTGTGCTATGAGTCTATGTGATGTTATAATCTTAAAAACTGTTGGCTATTCCATATTGCTCAAATGTGTTGTATTTACTCTTGCCCATGTTTCCTAGAGTGTGATTTAAAGGGATCTGTGAAATTCCCCTGGCTGGAACGCTTTCTACACGGAGTTTGCTTGCTCTTCCTGTCTCCAGTTTTTGCCAGTGTCTGGTTTACTCCCATGAGTTGGCAATCCAGAAAATTGCATGCGTTTCTTTCTTTTTTTTCCTGGGAGGGTCTGTTGTCCCATGCGAAATTAGTGGCATGCCCTATGTCCATTGGCACTGGAAAATGAATGAAGGGCCTTGTATTTAGGTTACAGCATCTACAACTGTACAAGCATCATCTACTAGAGTATGAGAATTTGCTTGCTGTAATCTAACAACACATTTTACAAATGTGCATGTTTGAGATCCAAAGACGCTATTTCTTTTGTAATCTTCACACATATCTTAAGAAGTGGTGATTTAGTACTGGCCATCTTACTTGCCATTATGGTGAAAGCCATCTGATATATGAGCTGAAGTCACTTTACCCACATTGCCTTAGCCCACTTCATAAGCATATTAAGGCATTCCAGCGATTGGTTGGTTGCAGTCAGCCTGTCTAGCTGTGTGTATAAGAAGTATATAATGCACGCCCCAGCATGCCTTGCCTTAGGTAAGTAGCAGGGTACATCACTTTTTACTTAAGATAGTCAGAGTTGTGGCAAATCACAAAGCCAATGTACAAGTGCATCCTTGTCCCTGTTGTGTTTGAGTTTCCTATGAAATGGGCAAATGTGACTCTGGGTGTATTTATTTATTTTCAAAGATAGCATAGTTCCAACGTAAACTTAACCTCTAAAGATATTGCAGAAAAATGATTCCCCATTTCATAATACTTATGACCAGTAGGTATTTCTACATCTGAATCTCACTAAAGAGAGTGTTTGCTTTATGCTTATGATGGACTCTTGTCTTGCTGTGTGTTTGCTGGAGTTGTTTTAGATACTCTGTCATGCAAAAGTGACCCAACAACAGTTTAAACTCAAATGACTGGGTACCTGGAATGTGTCTTGTCTAGTAACTTTGCAACAAATGTAATATGTATTAAATAAGTGTTATGAAACGGGCAATCATTTTCAGCACTGATACTTTAGACAAAAAGCTAAAACCACTAAGGGTCTGTAATTTTCACAAGCCTTGAATTTCCTGATACTCCCTTTTGAGTAGTGGAACTAAATATACAGATTTTCTGCATTCACCTGGTGAAATTTGAATGAAAGGCTAACTTTGCTACTCAGTAGGCTGGTGGAGAGAAGCACTAATTTGTTAGATTTTAGGTAGAAACAACGTTGATACTAGCAGATATATGTTATTTAACTCCCATTAATAGTAAGCAGCATGTATTACCGAACATGAGTGACTGTCTTAAAAATGTGTGTGGTTGCAGTGACATTTTTTAACAAACAGTTTGGTAATTGTAGACTGTGTTTTTATAGAACAGTATGCCCCAAAAGACACAAATGACTCCTACCTGGCTTTGAGCTTGAAGGTAGTAGAAAAATCACTTTTTCTATTGCTGTATTAGTTGCAGTGGAATGTGTAACATTATGGCTCATAGAAACCAAGCTGTAGAATGTATTCGGTCTCTCTTTTTTTTTTTTCATTTTAAAATTTACAGCCTTACCATCTACCTTTTACCTGTTCTTATGTCCCAGTAAAGTTAAAAGGCTTACATATTGTTTAATCATAGTAAATATGAGTGGATAACATACAACAAATATATCAATGTCCACCCCATAACACACACACACACACACACACACACACACACACACACACACGTGTGCACACATATGCTTACATAGATGCAGGAATGTGGAAGGTTTGTTCTTGTTAAACCAAGAATTTGAAGGACAACTGGTTGTAGAATTCCAAATCAAAGTATTATCTTCCCTGCCAGGAAAATGTAGCACTGTTAAAAATGTTTACATTTTTAATTCAAATTTGTGTACGTTTAATTTTATGGCTAGGAATACTGATAAAAAGGTACTATGTGAAGATGCTGAATGGCTAGTGTAAATCAATTTAATTTTGTCTGTAGGATGTCATATCCTGCCTGTCTGTGGCTTTGTTTTGGTATGATTTAACAGGTTGTTAAAACTCCTTGTATGACTGTCAGCCTGAGATAGGTTAATGGCTTGCTGCTTTCTCTTTTTTTGTCACCATTCTGATTTTACATTGGCTTTGGTTTGGAAAGTTCATACCTCTCAACTGTCCAGATTTTTGCCTCATATATTTGGCCTGTTCTTCATAAAATTTGGGGTTTTGTGCCAAATCATTGAGGATTGAAGTTACTAAATAATGAGAGACATTTGAGTTTCACACTTCATATCCTTCAGACAATGCATGTAGCACACAACCTCTTAATTCTAGGAACGTTCTAAGTTTGTAGGAGCAGTATTTAAAATTTGTCCCTATTTGTAGGCCTTTGTCACCTCATTATTTTGGGCTTTGTCCAGATTTGTTGTCCTAAGATGTTGAGAGTTATACCCACCCCCCGTTTGTTCATCCACAACTAACAGAAAGGATGATGTTTACTGTCTGATTCGGTAATGTAACAGTTCACGTTCAGTGCTTTATAAATGTGCCACAATATACATTTTTTAAGTAATTAATTAAATATAAATAATTAAATAAAACCCAGTGCTGAAACCCAGTGCCGATCCACTTCTTAGTGTGCACAGTAATGAAAGTTTTGTCAGCACATCATGTAACAAGGGGGCTGCTACCTCCCTCAACCCCCCAGGTTTCTCAGTAAGCAGAGTGACATGTATGTTTTAAAAAGTAGCAGAGGACTGGGTGGGGGTGGCAGTTCCTCCACATCCATGGATCAATAAGAGATCTGTTCAAAAGTGCTTTTTTTATCGTATCATTATTCTTTGTTATAAGACTAGTATTGTACTTTTGAATGTTTTGCATTCCTCGAAGTGTTATATTGCTTTGGATTGGTAACAGTGGGTCACTAAGGATAAGGAGTTCTTTTATGGGCTTTTTCTTTTATGTACGTCCGTGTGAACATAGCTCATAATATTTGTTGGTGCAAGATGTGTGTATTGATTTTTTTTTTTTTTTTTAAACTGTGGCTACAAGTACATATAGTTTGCTGTGCTTTAGACTGTGACCCTCTCGTGTCTTCAGTGCTTTTAACTGTTAACAGTGTGTCACTAATGAAAGCAATTGTATGGCCTTTTTCCTTTTATTTTATTAACCCATGCATTTGCCGAAAGATGTGTTGTTGCAGTCTTTTGTTTTATGTTATGCTGCACAGAGTGGTTGTGTTTACAATCAGCAGGTTATGGTTTAAAGTTAGTGTGGTCTGTATTGGGAGGAATTTGCTAGTGCTCATCCTGGGGAGAGGGTTACTGTTCTCCATTGTCACTGTTTAAACATCAGAGATCTCCCGCTGTTTAAGTGTCAATCTTTTTAAAATATTAGCATATGCATCTCTGCTGACCTCAGCCATTGAGGTCTACCCACTGTCCATAGTCCCTTTTTATATCTGAAAAAATGTAGACATTTGCTTTAAGCGGTATAACATACCAGAGTGTGTCACTTTTATTCATAAAGGTCATAACAGCAATCCCTTATGAGTGTCATCCTTTTGAGGGATAATTGGTATATTATACCCGACTTTTAATTGAATGAACCAGCCTATAACCCCATGGTGTAGGGCCTGTTAAAAGTATAAATCAAAGCAGGAAGCGAACAACAATGTAAAACAGCAGTGTTACCATGAGGGGCAGTGGCCATAAAAGCCACATTTTAAAGGTAATAAGAACTGCATATATTCCATGAAGCAAAGCATGTGGACATACCCCAATCTCAACTATTCATTTTCTTCTCCTTTTAGCTTTTCCCATTAGGGGTCGTCACAGTGGAACAATGGCCCGAAGAACAATTGGCAGTGGAGATTTACAGTGTTGAGTTGCCAGCCCGGGGCCCATCCTTCCACAGAAGGCACACACACACACACACACACACATCTAGGGCAAATTTAGTGTCTCCAATCCACCTGCAGCATGTCTTTGGGATGTGGGAGGAAACTGGAGCACCTGTTGAAACCCATGTGAAAACAGGGAGAACATGCAGACTCTGCACAGAAGGCACCCTAGCAGAGAATTGAACCAGAGAACCTTTTGCAGTGAGGTGGCAACGCTAACCACTGCACCAACGTGACCACCATCAACGATTCATTTTAAACTTATGAAACTACTCAATGTCATACAACACTGAAGGACTTCTCAATGCAGTCTGGAAATGTCAAGACAGCAGATTTAAATATGTTTTGCCACCTTTTAAGGTCATGATAGCTAAATCCTGACCCAGGAAAGTACCAGCCTGTGGTTATATTGCAGATGATACTTTTTTACTTTGTTCTTTTTTGCTGTTGTGTCTGCTAAACACACAGCCTCCACAGCCTCTCCCAGCTGGACTCGAGCCTCTTCATTGTGGAGGGTCCCCAGAATCACTGAGGTGAGGGCCATCTAGTGGGGCACTCATTAGGGCTGTTTGTGTCTTCTGTAGCATCCTAGCTATGAAGGCATTGTGAATGGCCTAACTTTCCCCCTTCATGGTGGCTGAGCAACCAAAATTGCCACTGTGACTCTCAGTGCCCTCTCCTTTATGTACTTGCTAATGAGGGCAGCTTCCAGTCTGTGGCTGTAGTTGTGGACCAAAAGCCTGCACCTCCAGGATGACTAAGTAATGCTATCCACCCTTGTGGTATTATCATTGTGTATCTTTCTGCATCCTGCCCTTCCCTTCTCAGGATGAGTACACCATTCCTCCTGCCAACTTGATGTGCATGAGTGGCTAATTGAACACTGGTTGTCTGGGCCAAGTGTAATGAAAGTTTGTTGCATAAGAAGAAGTTGTCTTCACATGATATATTTGTTTAGAAGCAATGTGTGTATATTGGCACACATGAAGTGATTGTCCTCCTGGTGTCTTCAGAACATCTGTTAGAATAGGGATGCTGTTTAAAGTAATGCTTCCTAAGTTACATTCATGAACTGTGTGAACAATTTTACCTTGCTGTTTCTCTCTTGTCACAAGCCGTTTCTTGCATTGCTGTATCTTTTAAATGCATTAAGTAGAGTAGCTCTCCTGCAAAGCCCTTTCCAGCTCTAGTCTGTGTAATCATTGCATTCCCATTGAGTGCCATCCACCTTCATGTGTTGCTAATAGTGGGCTGAGTATCTGGAGGCCTGACATTCACTATAAAGTTCAGATGCTGTTATTGTTCTCATCCTGCGTCAATCTCTGGTGCTCGTCTCCATATTTAAAACATTAAACCGGATAAATAAAATAAAAATGATGATGGTTTGCGTGTATCTGCTTCTGTGTCTGTCTATACTTTTGAAAGTTGTTACACTGATCTTTGCCTTGATTCTATTGAAGAGTCTCGTACAGGTTCATAGGTAGGTACTGGGCTATCTGCCCAAAGGCATGTATTAGCCCAGCCACGTTGTGCGGTATTCACCACCCCTTTGGTTAGTTCCATAGGCCCTTGATCTAGCAGCTAGTACCCTTGGCCCCTATCTAGTAGAGCTGTAGGTATGATCCCTGGTGTGAACTTTCTGTTACCCATCCACTCGTCAAGGTTCCTCTTGAAGAGTGATAGTGGAGGGGCTCTGTCTTATGTAGATCGGGACCTTGTTCCATAGCAAGGGAAGTCTTTGCGAAGGAAATCTATCCCTCCAGCATGTTCTATTCATTGTTGTGCTGAGGTTTATATCGCTAGAGCGTGTAGCTCGAGTAGATTTGGTTTTGCTAAGATGGAGCATGTTCAACAGTTCTGGGTTGGACATGGCTCTGTATGTTAGACAGAAATCGCCTCTGAGAAGGCAGTATGCAACATAGAAAAGCCTTAGTTTTTTTCAATCGTGCTGCATAGGGCAACTGTTTGAGGCCAGTAATCCTCTTAGTGAGGTACTGCTGTGGTCTCTCCAGCTGCTGGAGATGCCTGGCCAGGTACATTGAAATTAATGGGTCTGATGAGGGAAGAGTAGAGGGGCACCACTACATCCTTGGATCTTGATGCGAACCCTTTCGTGATCAGATGGGTCACATAGAAGGATTTTCTAGCCACCTTAGCAATATGGTTATCAAAGGAAAGCTGACTATCTACTTGGGTCCCTAGATCCCTTATTACTTCTTCAGATTTCAGGGGGTTACCTCCTATGTGGTAGTTCGCAGTTTTTTTTCAAAGGGGATTACTACGCATTTTTTAGCATTTAGCTTGAGACCATGGCTTTGACACCATGCATCAGTCTCATTAAGGCCCTTCTGGAGGATATCCATATCGGCTGGAGACTCTATTATAGCACCCAGTTTGCAGTCGTCCGCAAACTTGGTCAGCCACAGCCCTTCAGTGCTTGCCTGTACTTCTGAGAAGTATATGCCAAACAGGAGGGGCCCCAGGACAGAGCCCTGAGGCACACCGCTCGTTACATGGTCTGGATTCGGACATAGATCCCGCTACTCTTACTTTGTGGGATCTGTCTGAGAGCCAGTTTGCGATCCATCTTGTGACGTAAGGGTTTATGCCCAGGTTGGTGAGTTTATCAATAATACCCGAATGGGGAATGGTGTCAAATGCTTTAGCAAGGTCAAGGTAAGCTGTGTGTACCTCCTTTCCCTTATCTATAGCTTGAGTAACTGTCTCAAAGAAGTCCACCAGGTTCAGGAGGCATGATCTGCCCTTGACGAAGCCGAACTGTGTGGGGTCAAGTGTTTGGAGGTTCCCAATCTCTCCATTTATGAGTTCCATAATGATTCGCTCCATTGCCTTACAGATCAGACTGGTCAGGCTTATTGGTCGGTAATTCCCAGGGTCGGTTGTGGGCCCACCCTTGTGCAGCAGAACCACCGTTGCTGTGCACCATTCTGTGGGCACATATCCTGTCGACAGGCTGAGACTGAACAGGGTATTCAGATGCGGGGTTAATTCATTTTGGAGCTCGCGTATGACACAGCCCGGGACACCATCTGGTCCCATGGAGGCAGTGTTTTTAGCTTTAGATAGAGCCTTATTAACCAATGTATCAGTAATAATTGGAGTTACACAATCCCCTGGAGTAGTAATAGGCCCTGCAGGTGGTGGTGGTGGTGGGGGATTTGCACTGAACCTGTCGGCCAAGATGTTGGCAATGTCAGTGGGGTCCGTGTATTTTGTTCCATTTTGTACTAGCTCAGAACAGACCTGAGCGTTGCCATTTAGATTTTTGATGTAACCATAGAAGGCCTTATGGTTATCCTTGGCATCCTTGGCAACTTTCTTTTCGAAATTGGCTTTAGTTGACTTGATGAGGGCCCTCAACTTCTTACTAATGCTGATCACGGATGATTTTTCTACTTGAGATTTGGCTTTTTTTTTTGTATAAGTCTCCTCCTTTTATTATATAGTTTGCTTATGGCAGGGGTCCACCAGACTGTTTTTTTCTTGCTTGAGGAAGGAGTCTTGGTTTAATTTGGGATAGCACGGTCCATGCAATCCTGAAGATGTATATAAAGTGCCTTGGTGTAGGATTCTGCATCCTGGATATCATTACCCTTCTGCAAAGGAATAGTGAAGCTTTCCACTTCTGATGCAAGTAGTTTGAAGTTTGCTTTGGAAAGGTTTTTTACGATGGTTTCTTTGACTGGGGGAGGTGGATGGGTGAGGATGTCCAGGGTTATCAGTTTGTGGTCTGATATCACCAGAGAGGGAGTGATAATGGGTGTGGTACAGTGGGTGCACATATTTGTGATGACTAAATCCAATATGTTGTCCCCTCTAGTGGGAGAACATACCAGTTGTTCAAGGGCATTTGAATTTATAAATTCTATGAACCGCTGGGCATAGGAGTTAGAACTTGGGTAGTTCGCCCAGTCTATACCAGGGTAGTTGAAATCACCCAAAATTATGGTGTTGGGTAGGACCTTTATATTTTCCAATGCCTCAAGGAATGCTGAGTGAGCATCCTGGGACATGGTGGGCGATCTGTAATGGGCTGTGACTTGAAATGTGGTTTTGCCTGCTGATAGTTGCGCATGGATGATCTCTGGGGCATCATGCTGCGCCACTAACCTGGAGATGTGGGTATCCTTGATGGATACACCTCCGCCCTTTGTACTGCGATCCGGTAACTGAGGCCGGAAGGTATGATATGAATTGTAACCTGGTAGTGCTGGGGTGCTCTCTGGAGCATTGAACCAGGTTTCCGTCACTGCACAAACATCGATTTTCTCCATACTGAGGAGTGCCTCGAGTGCGTGCATTTTGAGGTTGAGACTTCTGGCACTGAGTAGCATTACCCTTAGTTTTTCGTTACCTGTGCTGGTTATGGTGGTTGGTTTGTCCTTTGAGCCTTGCCTAAAAAAGGCACTATGGGGACGGCAAGAGCCTTGGCCAGTATTGGATAGCCTAGGGGTGACAGGTGCAAACCATCTCTGGCGAAACAGCGAGGCTTGTCTATCATGTCATCCAGGGAGACAGACACTGGATCCCCTTAGAATGACACCATAAGCTTAGCCAGTTGTTGAAATTGATCATTTTGTCTTTGTATTGTGGTATCATTCTAGGTGAAGGTAGTATGCTACTCAAGGTCAGGGTCATATCAGCTTAGGCTAAATGATCAGAGAGCTCCTCAATGTCTCTTTTCATGTAGTCCAGGGAGGTATGTCTTAGATCATTCACACCAACATGTACAATGACAGCGTCATACTTGTTCTGGAGTGACCTAAGTGCCTGTGTTATGTGGCGGATCCTAG
This sequence comes from Protopterus annectens, assembly GCF_019279795.1. Taxonomy (NCBI): domain Eukaryota; kingdom Metazoa; phylum Chordata; order Ceratodontiformes; family Protopteridae; genus Protopterus; species Protopterus annectens. The sequence continues at coordinate 880,453,790 of NC_056747.1, forward strand.
CACCCGACAGGCAGCTGACAGTAACCTTCTCCTTGTTCAGCCTGGTGAGTGGAACATCTGTGTGTCTTACTATAGAGTCTCCTATTACTAGAGTGTTGGATATGGTGTTTTGCCTTAGGGGCTGTCATGAGGCACACTGCTGAGGTGAATTATGTGTTTTCTGGCTTGTGTTTGGAGGTGCAGGTTGCTTGCTTGTCTGCTTTGGAGGGCCCTGTTTCTTTTTCAGATTGGTACCTAGTGCCTCCGAATATGTTTTTGTGTATTTATGTGTATGTTTTGCCGGTGCTTGTTTTGTAGATCCATGTGTGACTGGTGGTGTGATGCTAGTATGTCTCTTCTCCTCTTGACTGTCTGTTACAGTCATGGATTGAGAGCACTTAGCCTCCAGTCTGGCTGTGTATTTGCATCTCTTACAAGTGTTTGTGTCTAGAGGTAAGAGGAGAGGGTTGTCTGTATACATGAGGCAGTTGTGACATTGCCTCAGGATGCCCAATTCCACCAGATGAACTGGAGAGTACACCTGAAACTGACCTTTGGACATGCTTGGAAAAGTAAATTTCACTTGTCTTGCGGACAATCGAGGGTCTTATGCTGTATTATAATAGTGCTGTCTAGGAGATTTGGAAAATAGTGCTGTCTAGGAGATTTGGACAAGTGCTGATTTGGGTTATGCAAGTGCTGCAATAAGAGCAGTTGATCTGAAGCACTTGAGTTGAGGCTTGCCTAGTTCTAAGGGAAAATTTGCAGTGCAGACTTTGTGGTGCCAAGAATAGTATACCCCAGCTAACCAGCGCTGCCCGATGCTGCTCTGTGCACAAGACCACTCAAAAAGAGTTGCAGGGTTTTAAGAGAGAGAGAGATCAAGGAGTTTGGAATTGACCCAAAATGGCCAATAAAACAGTTTCTAGGCAGTAACCACTCCTACAGGGACAGGCAGGCTGCTCAGTGTTAACCACTGCCACTGGTGAGCCCTCCAAGAAACTTACAAACAGTTCAGAACAGCAACTCTGTAACTGAACTTTTTTTTTTTATTATAGAAAGTGGGAAAATAGCAAGATTTTTTTGTTTTTTTTGTTTTTGTTTAAGGATAGCAGAGACACACAAGTAGCAAACTAGTCAGAACAGTGCAATAAATGACCCCAACACGTGTGTGCTAGGTCAGAGGCAGGTAAAATGCAATTTTAAGAAAAAACGATTTTAAATTAAGTGCAACGCAAAAAATGCAATCAGCAGGCTATAGGTATGTTCTAAATACTGTTTCTAACACAGACATCAACTTTTGCAAGCAAGAAAACGCCGAAAAGTAGGTGGCAATGCAGTTTTTCTAAGAAATAAATCAGAAGAAAATACTTAAAATCTCAAAAGTGGCTCCTTTCTTCCCTCAGCGTTTTCTCTTGTTGGTAGGTGCTTCAGCAACAACTGTCAAGCCTGGAAAGACGCCAAAACCACGCGGCTGCAGGGTTTTAAGAGAGAGAGAGAGAGAGAGATCAAGGAGTTTGGAATTGACCCAAAATGGCCAACAAAACTACAGTTTCTAGGCAGTAACCACTCCTACAGGGACAGGCAGGCTGCTCAGTGTTGACCACTGCCACTGGTGAACACAGAGACTTCCCTTTAGCCCAAGTAAGCACTGGCCTCCAAGAAACTTACAAACAGTTCAGAATAGCAACTCTGTAACTGAACTTTTTTTTTTTTTAATTATAGAAAGTGGGGAAAATAGCAAGATTTTTTTTTTGTTTTTGTTTAAGGATAGCAGAGACACACAAGTAGCAAACTAGTCAGAACAGTGCAATAAATGACCCCAACACGTGTGTGCTAGGTCAGAGGCAGGTAAAATGCAATTTTAAGAAAAAAAGATGTTAAATTAACTGCAACACAAAAAATGCAATAAACAGGCTCTAGGTATGTTCTAAATACTGTTTCTAACACAGATATCAACTTTTGCAAGCAAGAAAATGCCGAAAAGTAGGCAGCAGTGCAGTTTTCTAAGAAATAAATCGGAAGAAAATAATCTCAAAAGGTACATTTCAAATGTGTCACGTGTGCTCAGACATAGTATGGCACCTTCCCATTATCCTTATGACAGGGGGTTTGCAAAATTGTGGTTACTCAGGTCAGCTTTTGTTTCTACAAGTAAATTAGAGTTCTCAGACCTCCCTCTCTCTTTTTGCCTCCGTGTGTGTGTGTGTGTGTGTGTGTGTGTGTGTGTGTGTGTGTGTGTGTGCGTGCGTGCGCGCGCGCGCGTCCATCCGTCCGTCACTCTCTTTCCCTTTGTATGTGTGCGTGAGTGTGTCTCCATCTGTGTCTCTCTCCCTGTGTGTGTGTTTGTGTTTGTGCACATGCGTGTCATTCAGTTTCTCTCCGTGTGTGTGTATGTGTGTGTGTGTGTGTGTGTGTGTGTGTGTACGCTTTTGGGCGTCTATCACTTGACTACTGATCTTGGTGAACATTGTGTCCCTGATATCGGTTGTCTTTTTTCACTACAATTTTCGCTTGTAATACCAGAACTTTGATGGCCTTTTGCCTGTGCTAATTCTCCTGGGCTGCTACTGAAACTAGGTTTGCTTTTGTCTGGTTATGCTTTTCTTAAAAACATACAAGATTATAAGCAGAACATGAGTAATTCAATTTTTATTGGCCAGTTTTAAATTTGTGGTAAGCTTTGCATTGTCATTTTTTCCTGGATGACTGAAATTGTTGACTTGAACTGGCAGTTACATATTACATTGTATATTTAAGTGAAATGGTGTCTTGTTACAGATAGGGGTATTTTAGGTGAACACACAGGATGTAATGGATGAAAAGAGATAATGCTGTGATTTTCACAAAGCAAGCCAGTAAAAAAGCGTGATTGTGATTGATATGATCTAAAACTGTGAACACAAAGGTTTTGTGAACGATAAATAGTAAAGGTGTATGTAATATGCAAATTTAGGATGTAGCACCCTACACACGTAGTTGTGCTGATGTATGTGAGTACATGCGCTTACACAGTAAAACTCACTTATGTGTGTGTACATAATTATTTATTCATTTTTTTTACCAAACGCGGGGGTTAATTCAGAGGGTTTTTTCCAAATACAACCTGGGCAGAGAGATTACAAGTAGCACAGTTATTAGAACATGTTTAGAAATTACAATGTAATGCTCAACTCGAGAACCTAATAAGAGAAGAGGTTTTAAGAGTGTTAAGAGTTGTAATTTTTATTTGATTAGAAGCATTTCAGTAGGCCAGCAGACATACAGAGTGTGTTTTGCTTGTTTACCTGAAAGCATTTGGTAGTATTGATTCATTAAAATGGTACTTGAAGCAAGAGTAGTTGCTCAGCTGTTAGATATAAATGTTTTGAATCTGGTTATGATTTCTAATTCTTCATCACAGAAAGTGGGGGTGGGTGGATTCTAGCAGTTTAGGGTCCAGGTCTTGGGTTACTAGGAGATAATATCTGAGGTCTGCTTCATTCGTTCCTTCGTTTCTCTATTAGTTCATGTCTAAAGATAGCAAACCTGTTATCCAGTTGTATAAATCAAAGTTCATGCAGTCTCACCAACTGACCCTTCTCTCTGTTTGCTGTTTTCCCTAGCAGCTTTGAATTCTTTGCTGGTTTTGACTTCACTGGAGGAGTTGATAATAATCTAGTCTTCTTTTTGTATTCATCAGCCGTCACATTATTGCTGGGCTTCGTTTCCTAGCTCCAAGGCTGGAAATTGTCTCCATGACCATTAAGTATTCTGTCCCCTTAAGGTTTCAGATTCCAAGAGTTCTGCTTCAGCCAGGCTGGCATATGAAAAGCCGGATTAAGGCAAATCTGACTGATGATCTTTGTGTTTCACTGTTGCAGTCATTACATTTGGGTAGTCTGCTGGCAGGCTGCCCTCAGTCGGCCTGAATTCCAAAGTCTTGGGTCCTGCGTCGGTTGCTGTCTCCTCTTTCATGACGTCAGGGGTATAAAACATGCAGCTGACACCATTTTCTTTTGTCTTTCTTTCTGCGCGATGCCCGAAGCAGAAGCATTTTGCAAGTGCCGGTCGGCCGACTACTGAAATATTCGAGTTTGAGTTTCAGAACCAAAGTCTTCACTAAAGCCAAGTACCCTGTTGGGGAAACTTTTTTCTTGCTCCATACCGATGTCAGAAAAAGTTAATAATTGTATTACTTGTGGGAAGCAAATACCTCATAAGGATTTCCATTTATACTGTAGTCATTGCATAGGCCCTGATCACAATGTGCCTGGCTGTCGGTTTTGTGCTAGATTTAACCAACGCACTATTAAGCGTCGGTATATTTTTGCCTCAAAGTATTTTGGAAACAGATTTAACTACCCAGAAATGTTGTCGGATAGCAATCCGACTACCAGAGTTCATAAAAAACGCAAAGAAAAGGACAGAGAAAGGCAGTCGAGATCCAAAACCGATGACGAAGCTTCTCCTAAGCCAGTCTCCGGTTCGCCGGTACTCAGTGAGGCGCTTTTGCAGCCCCTGATACCCACTACCTTCGAGTCGCAGGCCTCTACCGACACCCATGTGGAGTCCGCATGCCGCAAGATACTCAAGGTATTGGACCGACGGACGTATCTCCCTCGGATGGGTCCGGAGCCGCTGGGCAGGCACCGGCTTCTGAGGGTGTATTCAGCCCTCAACATTTGTATATCAAACCGGCGACAGCTGCAAAACCAAAGATAAAAGCAACTTCTAAAACTAAAAAAATGACTCATGAGCCATGTGCACAGGCCTCTATGCCTAAAATACAGATGATCAAAATGGCTGAAGACCTTTATTACTTTGATCAGGGTTATCCATCCCTCTCCAGGTAAGAGGCCTAGGCAAGATTATGAATCTTCAGATCAGGTATCTATTTCTTCGGATTCCTCTTCTGATCAGGAATTATCTCTACCTCCCTATGAGGATTATGATGCAGAGGAGTCTATACCATCTGCTTCTCCTCCTGAGGATTATTCATTTGGGGAAAACTTGCATACTTTGAGGGAGCATCTTCACTGGGAGAGTCAAGACTTCCCAGAATCAAAAAAGAGGCTCAGGGATTTCCTTCTTCTCCCTCAGCACAGGCGTTTGGCCATTCCCCCTGTTTTAGACATTGTTGATGATGTGTTTTCAGAGTCCAGCGTGATCCCTGACTCCTTACCTCTGGCACACAGTAAGCCTGACAGATATTACAGGGTCCCCGACTCATGTAAAATTTTTATTTAGAAACCCTGCTGCTGATCCTGAAACTATATCACAGGGTCCAAAGGGTGTTAAGGCCTCAACAGCAAAAATCCTACCCCCTCTGACAGAGATTCAAGGGCAGTGGACAGATGGGGGGAAAAAAGGTTTATACATCTGCAACCTTGGCAATCAGAGCCTTAAACCGCCAATTTCATATGCTTAAGTATCAACAACATGTTATGGGACTGCTGAAACAGAAAATGATGTTGATTTCTGAATGTGCAGAAAATAAAGAATTGCAGGAATTATTGCATGCAGCTGAACAGGTTGGAAAGCATACTTTGCAATGTGGTTTTGACTCCTAGAGGCCTCCTGCAGGGCCGCAGTTACTGGATCTGTGATTTGGAGGCATGCCTGGCTAAAGGAACAAAATTTGCCTGATCATGTTAAAGCTAAATTGCTAGATGCACCTTTACAGCATGATACTCTGTTTGGTATTAAGGCAGAAGAGGTTTTAAACAAATTGGAAGACAAAGCTAAGTCTATGCAAACTGTTAAAGATTTCTTACAAGTGCAGCCACCAAGATTCAGTAGACACTGGCCTACAAAAAAATTGGTCCTTTCCTGTGTCAGACAGAGCTCAAACGGGCAAATCCAGATGCCCAAAGGGTTCCAGATACCAGGCGCAAGATTCATACAGGTCAAAGCAATGGGGCACATCTACCTCCAAATCAGGAGGAGATAAAGCACAAACCTAAAGAAACAGTCCCAATGACTTCCCTCTGCCTACACCAAGCACTTATCTTTTGGCAGCACCCTTAGGGGGAAAATTTGCACATTTTGCTCAAAATTGGCAGTTAATAACCCAGGACAAGTGGGTACTAAACATAGTATCACAAGGATACAGATTCCATTTCCACGTTCTGCCAATGGCAAACGCTTGGCCAGATCTGCCCAAAAATCAATGGGCAGAGGCACAGAAACAGGTTACGTCCCTCATGGATATGGGGGCCATTCAACCAGTACCAGAACAGGAGGAAGGACAAGGTTTTTACTCAACTGTTTTTGGTACCCAGAAAGGACAAGGCCTGGTGGCCAATACTGGATTTATCAATTTTGAACACATACCTGGACATTCCAAAATTCAAAATGCTGACTTTGCAGCAGCTTCTGCCCATGCTGGGCAAGAATGCTTGGCTGGTGACATTAGACCTAAAAGAGGCATACCTGCATGTCCCAATAAGACAATCATGCAGAAGATATCTCAGATTCAAAGCTGGCTTAATGCATTACCAATTCTCTGTACTGCCCTTTGGCTTATCTACTGCGCCTAGGGTCTTCACAAAGTGCCTGGCACCAGTAATTGCATTTTGCAGACAAAAAAGCATACAAATATACCCTTACTTGGACGACTGTCTCATTCAAGCAGAGAGCAAGGACATTCTTCTTCAGCACCTAGCTTTTGTGAAAAGGCTTCTAACATGCCTAGGGTACACAATAAACGAAAAGAAATCACAACTGGTACCCTCTCAAAAGATAACATTCCTGGGTGCAAGCTTGAATACAACTGCCCAGATGGCTTACCTCACGCCAGACACGCAAAGGCAACTGACTACTTACTTCAAACTGATGGCAACAAAAACCCAGTTATCTGCAAGACAAATTCTGCAGGCTTTGGGCTTAATGGCATCCTGCATCCTACTGATTCCATATGCAAGACTGCATAGGAAGGAACTTCAATGGTACCTAAAAAGTTTATGGAGTCAACATTGTCACAGTCTGGAAACAATGATTCCTCTCATTCCCTGCCTACAGCAGGAGTTTCTATGGTGGGCAAAGGCATGTCACCAAAACATGGGACGGGCCTTCACTCTACCCCCTGCTGGCCAAACCTTAACAACAGATGCATCAGGTTATGCCTGGGGGGCCCACATGGCAGGAAGATGCATTCGGGGCATATGGACCCCAAAACAAATGCATCTACATATTAACCAGAAAGAGAAGCTAACTGTTCAAAATACCCTAACAGCCTTCAAGGACATATTTCATCCAGGACAACTACTGATAAAGGCGGACAACACCAATGTCATGTGGTATATAAACAAGCAAGGGGGGCACACACACATACCCCCTTTGCAGATTAGCCATGGCACTGTGGGACACAGCTTTGACCTACCAAATACATCTTAAAGCTCAATTCCTGCCAGGAAAGCAAAATACTCTGGCAGACAATTTAAGCAGAAACCTTATGGACCCTCATGAGTGGAAACTAAATCCACAAGTCTTCAGCATGATAACAGAGAAATGGGGGAGCCCAGACATGGACCTATTTGCCTCTCCTCAAAATTATCAATTGAAAAGTTTCTGCACAAGGACTTATCACAGACAAGCATGGAAAGTGGACGCCCTATCCTTCAGTTGGAAAAACCTATCAGTGTACGCCATTCCTTCTCTGCCTCTTCTTCCCAAGCTCCTCCTAAAAGTCAGACAAGAGAAACCAAAGATGATACTAATTGCCCTGGACTGGCCCCGCCAATACTGGTACCAAGTCCTAAGGAACTTGTTTCAATACCTAGCTTAGACCTTACCTCAAAGACCTCAACTACTGTCCCAGCAAAACAATCAGATCCTGCAGAATCAACTCCAGACACTGAACCTGGCTGCATGGCTGATCATGTAGTTATACAAACAACTCCTCTCAGTAAAGCTGTGATGGATGTCATTTTGGAAGCCAGATGGCCTAGTACTAGAAAATCTTATGCTGATAAATGGAATAAATTCTGTGCTTGGAATCAAGCACGAGGAACATCAGCAGAACCAAATATTCCTCAGATATTACAATACTTAACTGAGATGCTTGACAAAGGCCTATCTTTCTCATCAATTCATAGGTTCATAGGTTCATACTAGGCTATCTGCCCTAGGGCATTTATAAGCCTAGCCAGAGTGTGTTTGGCTTTCGCCACCCATTTTAAATTAATTTTGCAATGCCCTTTTTCGAGGTTAGTATACTGTGCCTCTGTCTAACAGTGACACAGAAGTGCCTCTGCCATTTCGGCTCATTACAATACAGAGCCCCCAATCTTTTCTCATCCTTTACTAAAGCAGTATCTTAGAGGAGCCAAAAATTTAAGGCCTCCTAGAAGATCACCATTACCTGCATGGGACCTCAATTATGTATTGGAAAAGCTCACCCTGCCTCCATTTGAACCAGCTGCTACCGCTGATATAAAGTTCTTATCTTGGAAAACAGCTCTGCTACTAGCAATTACTTCAGCAAGAAGAGTTTCAGAGCTACAGGCCCTCATGGCTGTAGAGCCTTTTATCATATTTTACCCAGACAGGGTGTCTCTGAGGACAAATCCTACATTTATGCCTAAGGTGGTTTCCAGTGTAGCTCTTAACCGAACAGTTCATCTGCCAACCTTTTATCCAAATCCGCAGAACAAGGGGGAGAGAATTCTGCATTCCTTGGACGTACACAGACAGCTAAGATTCTACTTGAGCAGGACTAAGGCTCTAAGAAAAACTGAGCAATTACTAGTAACATTTGCTGCAGGATCAGAAGGCAAGGCCATTTCAAAGCAGACAATTTCAAAGTGGAAAAGCCACTGCATCCATTTCTGCTACTTACACCATGGTAAACCTGTGCCCAAGGGCATTAGGTCTCATTCCACCAAAGCTGCAGCTATTTCAACAGCCTTTCTCAGAGGAGTACCAACCAAAGACATTCTAGAGGCTGCTACTTGGAGTTCTGTTCACACCTTTACAAAGCATTATCATTTGCCTCTCTACTCTAAGTCCAGGAGGCTTTGCCACTGCAGTTCTGCAGGGCCTTATAGCCGCACCTAATGCTGTTTAGCTCCAGCCTCCCAACCATAGCTTTGGGATTCTACCCAAATGTAATGACTGCAACAGTGAAACATGAAGAACATAGTACAGTTGTGTACACTTACCATAAATGTAGATGTTAGAGTGTATTCACTGTTGTAGTCCAGGTTACCCTCCCGCCATCCCCCTTTCATTCTGGAGTTTATCTTTTTTTCTCAGCCTTCTACAACTTATGTGGAGTATTTGCTTGCAGCTGAAGGTAAAGTTTATTTTGATGCATGTATGTATGTATGTGTATATATATATATATATATATATATATATATATATATATATACATATATATATATTTATTTATTTATTTATTTTTTGCTACCTTTTTGGGGGCAGCTGACATCTGGGGGCAAGAAAAACTGAAGAAAATGGCGTCAGCTGCATGTTTTATACCCCTGATTACCTGACGTCATGGAAGAGGAGACAGCAACCGACGCAGGACCCAAGACTTTGGAATTCAGGCCGACTAAGGGAAACCTGCCAGCAGATTAACCAAATGTAATGACTGCAACAGTGAATACACTCTAACATCTACATTTATGGTAAGTGTACACAACTGTACTTTTTGCAAAATGTTTTTGAGATACATTGAACGCATGTTTTGAAATGTTGGTATTGACTGGCCAAAGAGGAGTTTGGGAAGGATGATGAGGAAGCTAGACAGAGCTACACAGCTGGAGTTTGGAGTGAGGCAAAATTTAACTCTGCATATGGTTGGAGATACTATGCAGATGTTTATGTAGTTTAAATCCTTGGTATTTAAATGCGTAAAATCTCATGAAGTGAGGTATCTTTTAAGAAGAAAAATGTTATACATTTTGGTTTGCCTACACATCGGAATGCACCTGAGAAGTATAACCTAAGCTAGAGGGAAGTAAAAGATTCCTGTAGTATGGTCTACATACTGGCATACAGTAACTTCCTTTGAATATGGTTTTAATTTAATTGACAAAATTTAGAAATACTACTAACCAGGAGAGAAGTGTTTCCATTAAACCTATAGGATTCTTGTTACTTAACTTTTAAACTAGTCAGTGCTGTGGGCAGAGGGGCCTCTGTTGAGAAGATGGGGAAAAGATGGGTACAGTCTGTATTGTGACATGCCTTGGGGAACTGTGAAAACAAGGCAGAGAAAGTCTCAGAATCTCTAAGCTCAGAATTTTGTAGTTCACTATGTTTAGAAATGAGTATCAATACCACGGTTAATCTGAATAACATAATGACGGTATTGTCGAAGAGATAGGTTAGGAGTTGTCTGTGTACTGAGTTTTCAAACATTTTTGACATATAGGATAGCAAGCGTAGTGCACAGTAGTTGGAGAACAAAAACGAGTCCGCTTTTTATGAAACCTTTTGATTATAGTCCTCCACCTAGAGAAGTGATGCATATTGTCCATTAGTACTTGAGTATGCTGATGGGTGGGGTGGGAAAGTTGCAAAATGTAAGACTCCAAGTTGTTAAAAAAACGGGGGGGGGGGGTTGTCTGTAGAAAGTTATCCACATGAATTAACCATCTATCTAACAGATTTCACAGCAGAAAGGCAGTTTTTGGCTGCTGAATCTAATCAGTTACGTCACTAGTCACCAAGTACAGCAGATAAGCTAGCTGGTTAAAACAGTAGTTTACACCTGAAGATGAGATTGTCTTTTGGATCTATAAATTTACAGGTACTTCAGCATACTTTTAACTGGTATTGGAGAGTTCAAATGGTGTTTTAATTAGAGCTGCTAGTCAAGTTAGATGCCTAGCTGTTTATTTAAAAGATTTTTATTATCTCTAGGATTGCACTGTTGAAGAAATATATTTTATTAGAGACTGTGGCAAACCTCAGAAAGGTACCTGGTCACAGGTTTCAAGAATGTAGCTAAACATGATACCTGGGCAAGTTGTGGCCAACAGAAACTTGGGTCAAAATAATAGCTTCAAGTGCTGGTTATGTACTTGGGTGCTGCATCATTCCCATTCAGACACCCTCATTGTATAGTCCCAAGCAATTCTGAGTAGCTCTTTTGTTTGAATTAAGCATGCTTTTATCAGGAAAATAAAATACAAGTTCATCTGTTTGAGTGAAATTGTACGTAAGTTGCTCAAGCTGTAATTGCTTGAGTGCCTGTTTTACTCGTAACTTGTTGGTGTGCTGTATATCGCTACTTATCATGGTAGGACGTTTAAGCTTGAAGTGGTGGTCTTTATTCCTCTTTCAGATTGAGGGGTAGCAGAGAAAGTGCAATCAAAGTTATTAATCATTTTCCCTGAGTTGGAGTGATCTCAGAGAGAGAGAATATATAAGGGGTGTAGGGTGCAGGAGGAGCTTTTCTTATTTTAGATTTTTATGTATTTGCACACATTTCTATGATCCTCAAGTACATACATTAAGAAATTGTATACACTTGAGGTAACTGCTGACCTGCAGAAATCTATGTGCTAGTCTGTTAAAGGTGATTGAAACAAAGTGTTTCAGTGTACTGCTAAACGTAAATGCTCTAGATGAAAGTTCCACTTTTCATGTTTGTTTCAGTTTTATTGTTAAAGTTCACTACTGTGAAAAAGCAAGGCTGAAGCAATCAGAAGAGAGTGTGATCATACAGTATAGCCTGAGAATGGGTACCATAGCAACTGCATCACAATGCTCTTGGAGAGTGTTGAAGCCAGTAGCAGTGAGAATTATAGGAGCTGCACTCGTACTGAGTGAGGGGGTTGAGCAGAAATAAGAATTTCATTGTGGTAGTACAGAAGCTGAGCTTCTGATGAAGTCTTTGCACAAGATGAAAGTGCTCAATAAACAATATTTTTGTACAAAATTCCTTTTGTGTGAATTGTGTACCTGGAGACCACCTTTTCCAACTTTATCCTAGACTTGGTTTTAGTTCAGCTAATAATGCTTTATCCACCTAGTTTGGTTATGTAGTTGGGACCAACCTCATGCTGAGCTGGCTAACAAGAGTGGTGGTTGCAACTTGTTCTGAGTGCCAGCAGGTTACACTGTGGGGAGAGAGACAGCAGTCAGTGCTAAAATAGCACAAGGGTGTTGAGAGACAATTTTGATATACTGTGGTGTAATCATTTTCCAACATTTTTAAGACACCTGTTTAATTTCTGTTAGCTTTGCTTTGTGTAAAGTTATGAATTTATAATTAATCTGTACCAGTTAGTGCAGACGAGTAAGGCTCTGAGCTTTTAATGAGCTGCTTCCTGCATGCAAAGAAAGGGGTTTGATTCCTCCTCCCCCTCACTCAGTACGAGTGCCGCTTCGAAAATTCTCACTGCTACTAGCTTCAGCACTCCCCAAGAGCATTGCAGTGCAGTTATTATAGTACCGATTTTCAGGCAACATTGTACGATAACACTCTCCTTTACCCTAAGTCATTGGTGTGCAGTATATTGCTCACTAGTTTTAAAATAAGGTAAAAGATACAGGTGTTACAAGTAGTGCATCATTTTTTGTGATAATGGCTTCATATGTCTCTTCCTAATCCAGACCTCCAAGTTTTTATATTTACTTATTTCATTTTGTTTACCAACATAAGGTACAGACTCCAGTGGACCATTTTTATGTTACTGTTTCTGTCACTAACAGACTGGTGTCACTAAGCAGCATGTAAAAGCAAGCTGCAGAGCACCAAGACCAAGGAACTTTGTAACAGCATTGTCTAATGCTAACATTCCACCTTGTGCCACTCGATACTCAAATGCGTCTCTAGTGAGTTCTTGTTTACAAAACTGACCAGAGAAGGATGGACTTAGTCCTTAGAGCTATTGGCTTCTCTTTGGGGAGGGGGTAGTGGTGGGAAACTAGATTGTGTGTTTTGTGTAATCTGATTGTTGGTGGAACCTAGAGATTTTTGCTTGGGAAGTTACATTTTTATTTATTTATTTATCTGTGTTTGTTTACTGGGAGAGTCCGACTGGGATTGATCCCATTTTCAGCAGAGGCCCGAGGCGAAAAGCTCCACATTTATTACAGATATAAGTAGATAAATTATTACAAAATACATACATAAAGTAACATAATAGGAGTTTTTCATTGTACAAAGAGAAAAAAATGTACAGTTTACACAATTACAAAATAAAGAACATATTCACTGTACATACATATGTTAAAACATTGGGGCATTTTTCATTATGAATCAGATGTGTGTGCACTGGAATGGATGGAGAAGAGTGTCAGGAGTGATTTGTGACAGACTGGTACCAGTAAGAGTGAAAGGGAAGGTCTACAAGAGGGTAGTGAGACCAGTTATGTTGTATAGGTTGGAGACGGTGGCATTGACAAAAAGGGAGGAGTCCGTGTTGGAAGTGGCAGAGTTAAAGATGGTAAGATTTGAACTGGGTGTGACAAGGATGGACAGGATTAGGAATCAGTATATTAGAGGGTCAGCTCAGGTTGGATGATTTGGAGATAAAGTCAGAGAGGCGAGATTGCATTGGTTTGGACATGTGCTGAGGAGGGATGCTGGCTATATTGGGAAAAGGATGCTAAGGATGGAGCTGACAGGTAAGGGGAAAAGAGGAAGGCGTAAGATAAGGTTTATGGATGTGGTGAGAGAGGGCATGAAGGTGGTTGGTATGACAGATGACAGAGCAAGATGTAGAGGATAGGAAGAAATTAAATGAAAACTCCAGCCAAGCTAGAACTTTCAATGAGTGACCTCCCAAACCTGCTGTAACAGAGGCACATGGGATATATGCATATGACCCTTATGAACATCAGGTGTTTCAGCTATATGGCAATTGTGATTGCCAATGACTTTTACATTTGAAGTAGTTTTACTGGACAATTTCAGGCCAATAAAGCCAAACCCCACTAGCCATAGATAGGCATATTTCGGCCTTGTTATGATCTCATCAGCATAGCATAAGCAGAGTGTTTGACTAAGCATACGAAACACAGGGTTGTTATACCCAGCTGATATCCATTATCATTAGGGTGACTGCAAAATATCCCAAATAAATTAAAACAAAGAAAAACAGAGTTAGAAGGCCACACATAAGGGTCATTTGCATATATTCCATGTGCCTCTCATTTGCAAATATCCCATGTGCCTCTGTTACAGGAGGTTTGGGAGGTCACTCATTGGAAGTTCCAGCTTGGCTGGAGTTTATTTAGTTTTTTCTGATTGGTGAAAAAACTAAATAAACTCCAGCCAAGCTGGAACTTCCAATGAGTGACCTCCCAAACCTCCTGTAACAGAGGCACATGGGATATTTGCAAATGAGAGGCACATGGAATATATGCAAATGACCCTTATGTGTGGCCTTCTAACTCTTTGTTTTAATAGGATAGGAAGAAATGGAAACAGATGATCTGCTGTGGCGACCCCTAACAGGAACAGCCGAAACAGAAGAAGTGTGCACTAGATCTGTATGCACAGTTTAGGAGCTACAGTTGAAATGTCAAATATAGTATGTATTGAAATTGAATGCATACAGTTGCTGCAGGGATATATTAGAAATATGTTTGGATGTTCTGGAGATGGAAGTAGCATTCCTGATTTTCAGTGTCTCTCACTTGTAGCATCCACTATAACAGGAAACTGCCTGTCCTGTAATGGAGGATTTTTGATGATTTAGTACCACTGTGAATCTGTACTTGATCTACATTTGCCTTGCCCCAGACAAAGTTAAGTCACGTTGCTGCTGTTGGTGGGGAGAAATTGATAAAACAAAACAGAGTGCCAGACAATAGTCGAAGCTTAAAAAAGAACCCTTTTTGAGACCTTTTAATTGTGAGATAGGTTAAAGTGACTAAATCTTCTACAATTCTTCATTTGCATTATTTTGTATTCCATGTTGATTTTGCTATAAAAACTTCAGAATTGAAAAGAGCACTGGAATAGGTATTTGCCACCCTCCTAAATTGAAAGTAACCTCTTGGTGAACTCGGTAGCCAGTAAGCTTGACAGAATAACATAAAGTGAAACAGAAAATAGCTTCAACGGGACCAGGGACTTGCAAGTTCACTATCTTTTTTCTCTCAAAGCAGGTGTTTAATTAGTTGGCAATTTTCAACCAGAAATAATGAGTCAGCAGGGCATGCTGTAATCCTGAGGTAAGAACTAGTTCCATAAAAGTGTTCTTTTAAAACTATGATGGTTTGATGAGTTTGAAGCACGTTGTACTTACCATGTTTAACAAAATCTACAAAATAATTAGTGATCTAAAAGGGAAGATTCGAAGGGACTTCGTTGCCTTACTCACTACTACTTATTTGAGTGCTAGAAGACAGTTGAGCACGCTTGCTGTTGAGTGATATATAAACTGGAGAAGATTAATTGCCTTTTAAGGTGGTAAATTAAAGTTGATTTATTGCTCATAATACACACTGTATTGTAACTCATGAAATTAAATGCTGGCATTTTAATGGTATATTCCCTTAAAAAGGAGTTGCATTAAAGCATTCCATTTTAATAGGAGCACAGCAAAATGATTATAGTAAGGAAAGGTGTGGTTCTTTAAGCTTTCATTTTATTAAGTAACTAACTTGTTAAAAGTAATTTGGTATTAAAGATGCTTAACCTGTAACTTTAGTTGCCGTTGATCACATATCAATATTAGGAGTTTGTATGTAGCTTCAAATCAGGCACAAGTACTTTTATGTAAAAGCAGTTTATGTATTGCTATAGGTGAGGGATTATGACTCCATGTGATGTCAACAGCAAAAAAAAAAAAAAAAATCAAACAAACCTACATGGTACCTAGGACCCTTCATGGCACTTTGTACATTAGCTAAGTATAGGTTTGATATCCAGTGTTTTTATCGTTACATGAGGTCTATTAAAGAATACAGCTGCAGTTGTGTCATTTCTGAATATTTTTTGTTGCCTCATGTGAGTAATGTTATGTCATAGGAGATGGGCATCTTGTTCAGTTGTATAACTTGCAAATTAAAAATGACAAAGTTGTAGTTTATTCAGCTTTTCAGATTTTATACTTTTCCCTTGCTTTTTTTTTTTTTTTGGTCTGGCTGCTTCATACTTTTTAGCCTGTTGTTTTTCATCGATTTTGCACTGAGGTTGAAAACCTGCACTAGTTCCAAGGATTTAAAATTTGTTTGTGACATAAATAAGACATTTTGGTGAGACGGATACATGTCTCAGAGGATCCCCATGCTCTGAAACAGGCTCCCTATCCTTGTAAAGCAGAGTCTATCTCTAACCCTACTTGAGTGTAACCTTGACCAATGGGTAGGAAATCGCAAATTCACCCGTGGTCTGGCTCCAATGTGTCCAGTAAACAGAGACGGTCAGTAATGTTCAAACTAACATACCCTCCACATAACCTCTAGAAACTTCCTAACTAAGATACTGCCTCCCAGTAAATGCCCATGATACATAGGGACACAGGATGGACTGTATGGCTAGGCTTACAAACACCATGGTGGTCGTTAGTTCATAGTTGTATACTGGGCTGTTTATACAGATCATGAGACGAATTCTGTGAAAATTGCATCTCCATTTTCCTAACCGTTGAAATATGGTAGAGCAAAATCTGAAATGATAAAAAGTCAGGTTAGAGTCCCACTTTGCTGTTTTTGGGTGATAAGAGCTTGGTACAGGATTTGTTTTTCA
The DNA here is from genome assembly GCF_019279795.1 of Protopterus annectens. Lineage (NCBI taxonomy): Eukaryota > Metazoa > Chordata > Ceratodontiformes > Protopteridae > Protopterus > Protopterus annectens. Next base: position 880,470,411 of record NC_056747.1, read on the forward strand.
TGTAGCAGGACACAACTAGCAAGCATGTTACAGTAGTATAGTACCCAGGATATACTGAGCTAGAGTATGAAGTGTTCTCAAAGCTCCTCACCACATGAGGTGGGGGTAGTAGCCCTCTAGAATATATCCCACAGGAGGGCATTTGTACTTTAGCAACACCTAAACTGAAAACTACATTTGCCCATTCAGTGTCCAGCATTGTTTGTCTTTACTTTTTAGACGCAGTACTTGTGCTTTGAAAAAACTGCGGTGGTGGTGCTGCGGTAGCGTTGTCGCCTCACAGTTAGACGTTGGCCGTTCGATTCTCAGTTAAAGCGTCTACTGTGTGACGACATGCGTGAATGGGCGTTCCTTCGTTGAAGGTTGTGCGTTAGGCCCGGCAAGCCAGCATGTAAAACTCTACTGCCAATCATTAGCGGACCGGAGTTCCGCTGTGGCGACCCCTAACCGGGAAAAAGCCGAAAGACACACACACACACACACACACTTGTGCTTTGAAAAAAGATGTTTAACAAAATACTTGTTACAGGGGATGCCATGATAAATCCAATAAAGTAGGCCCAGAAAAATTAGAGAATGCAGATGGTGACTGTATGTATTCTAGAAAGGAGGCAGGAAATACAGCTAAGCTAAAACTAAGGATGCAGGCTTAAAGAACAGAATTACATTTATCGCAAGGCATGACTAGATGTTTGCTAAAGGTGGAAGATACTACAAAGAAACAAAAAATGTCTGCTCTCTGTAAAGAGGGCTAGAGACTGTGATGTGATTTATTTACAAATGTTTTAAGTGCCAGTATTTTTCATAAAGCTGTAATTACAGCTGGAACAAAGCAAGGCATAGCAAGGTGGTTTGAAGGTCTCTGTGAGGGGGTGCTGGATTATTCCTAATTGGATTGGGATGGACAAGTGAAGTAATGTTTTGGTAAGAGCATTCTGGGTGGCTAGCTGCTTCTGTCGCCAGGTTCTTTTCTGCAGTTGATTTGGTGTGAGATGTTTATATTTTTCTGCTGTTTTACTGTAAACTTTTTATGCTTATATTGTAGCATCTTTGGACTTAGCAGAAAAAGAAGAGGATAGGATGCTATTTGGGTGTATATGCGCCCTTTGACAGTAAAGATTCTGCAGCTTACCACTTAGCCATTTTCCGGATGTCATCCACATGAATCAGGCTCCTCAGGAAAATGCCTGCATACATAGAACATGTTCAGTAATTGTCTCCTGATCTGCCCATTGAGAATGGGGAAGAAGGATAGAGGGTTAATGAAGTTTGCCATGTGGACGAACCATATTTGTTATGGTGTTCTATTCTCTGTTGTCATTAACACACTGCAAAACTTGTGAAATTGCTTAAGCAGGCATGGACAGGCTTGATAACATTCCTTTTTTGTCCAGGGCCCAATTGAATGTGAAAACATTTTAAAAATTATTTTTTATAAGCCTTTTTTGTTTCACCTCCCTTCACTTAATTACTCCTTAACATTCAATTTTCCTTTTTTCTCATTTCAGGATCTTTACAGAATTAGTTCTTTACAAATAAATAGATTGCTAAATTATTTTCTTTGGTTACCTGAAAGACTGAGTTTTAACACTTGAAACCTATGAGCATTTGTTGAAGGGTAGACCACCATGTCGCAGTGGGTTCAAACAGTGGGAAACCCCAAGACAAAGTTCTAGGTCCACCTGTTCGCCAGCGTCTGTAGCTGTACTACATAACAGTTTCATGAACTTTTTAATGTCCTGTCTGGTGAGAGGCACTCCTCTCCCACATACTTCAGTTTGTAAAAGTTTTCTTTTTTTTTTTTAAGGAGTGTATCTTTATATGGTGCATGCTCAGCAACTTGAAACAGTACCCTTTTCCCTCCTTTACGTTATGGTCAGTCACTTATTTGGAAGTAATGCCCTTCACATGTGATGAAATGTTTTCTTGAAAATAATTTATTGACTAACTTGCTCTTCTAAATCTTGACTGGCCATTCTGGGTGAAGAGTCAAGTTCAGCCTGTCAGCAGTTGTACCTTTACTGCATGATGTTTATACCCTGCACAGCTAATAATACACTCTCAGAATACTTATTTTAAACCATTCTCCAGTTTCTGAATTACTGATGATATTAGTGTTGAGTTAAAACAAGTCTGTAATGGGGCAGTGATTGTTTCTATGATGAAACGAAACTAAAATAAGAAAAGCAAAAAAGACCCCCTCACCCTGAAATAATTTTATTTTGACAGAATGAACAACCTGTACAAAGTATGAACACTGCCCCTGCCATTCTACTGTATGTTAGCTAAGGTATCTGCTGTTTTTATTTAAATGGTAGGTCTTCCATGGTTTCACAGTTCCCCTCCCAAGTCCTCAAGTTTGATCTTTTAGATGGATGGATGCCTTACCTGTTAGTTTCAAACACGTAAAGAAAGCTGTTCTTTAGTTTTTTTTCTGTATTTGTAACCAACAACGAGCCAGCTGTCCTTTAGTTTTTTTTTTCTGGATTTGTAACCAACTTGCAGCCAGCTCCCTTTTTATTTTTTTTTCTGGATTCGTAACACTCAACTAGCCATCCTCATCTAAGCGACAGTCTGGCAGATGGGAGTGTGGGCGTGCACACACACAGACACACTAATGCTCAAACACACATGCGCGCACACACACACACACACACACACACACACACACACACACACACACACACACAGACTATCCTTCACCGCCACCAGTACCATTTCTTAACAGACCAGAGCACAACAAGGGTAAATGTGGACTGAGGTAATTGCCACAGCATAATGGAATTTGTGCCACGTACATCTCATGCCTTATTGTTTGCATTTTTATTTTGGGTCTTTCACCTTATGTGGGCATGTTTATTACATCTCTAGTCTAGGCAGTCCCTCTGAACCATAGATCCATTTACAAGGGGACTTGAGTGAAATTTTACTGTAAACAATAACAGTTGTTAAAGAAACATGATGGTCAAAAACAGATTTGCAAATATACTGTGAGTAAGTACAGTCTCTTGATACATTCAGGAAGTGGGGTTACAGGTAACGCACATCTGTGATAGGAAAACATGGGCACTGTCGGTCTACACGATTTAAAGTTAGTGTTTATTATATCCAGGTTTTGACTATATTCGAAGCTGTAGCTAGATCGGTCAGTGCCCTAGGTGAGTTCCCCAACTGGTCTCCCCTGGAGATTTAAAAAAAAAGTCTCCAAAAGTCTGTTTGCTTTGTTCACACACTGTAGTTTCATTCATACTATGGAGCAAATGTCTGCCTCTTTTCTACATTGAATTAATGAAAGTTCTGTTACTTTTAAGCAAAGAGCCTCTTTGCTTTAAGCAGAAGTCTAGTGTGTGAACATAGCAAGCCGTCACTGTGTACATACTCTATAGCTCTTTGCTGTCTTCACATACTCACTGTAATTTAAGCAGAAATAGTCTTTGGTGCTTAAAGTGTACAGTTTGTTTCCATATGCATCATGGCATTTGATAACTTGAGTGCCACAATGCGTTTTTCCTACTGACTGACCTATTTTAGGTGGATTGTGTCTTAATAAATGCTGTATAGACTTTTTGTTAAGAAACATCTGCAAAATTTTCCTTGTACCTCTGCTGATGTCAGTATGTCCATAGACTTTAATGGATGAGACTCTGTGCATGCACTGTAGTATGTCCATTAAAGTATATGGATGCAATCATGTGCAATCCCCCAGAGACATCACCAAGGGCTAAAGTAAAAATTAGACTTCTCGGGCACACTGCGGTAAAATTAGCTTTCAGGAAGGCGATGTTAAAAATGTGACTAGAATATATGTTGCCATGTATGCTTGGAATGTTTAGCTGTTCTGGATGTACCACATGCTATAAAAAGGCATGTAAAAAAAACGAGACTTCTTTTTTCGGCTTTTCCCTGTTAGGAGTCGCCACAGCGGAACTCTGGTCCGCTAATGATTGGCAGTAGATATTTACGGTGCTGAGGTACCAGCCCGATGCCCAACTTTCAACGAAGGCACGCCCATTCACGCATGTCTTTCAAACGCCACTCTGCCACGGGGAGAACATGCAGACTCCACACAGAAGGCGCTCCAGCCGTGAATCGAATGGGAGAACCTCTTGCTGTGAGGTGACAACGCTACTGCTGCACACCACTCCGGCTGCTATTGAGACCGTACACTTTAAATGCATTTCAAGGATTCTTGCACTTCCATCCATGGAATGATTGACATCATGTTAGAGCCCCAGATTGCATCTCCTAACTGACACACCCAGGGCAATTAGCCTGCCCTTGCTACGACTCTGATTTTATTTTTTTTAAAATGCAATACATATTTAATACTGATATGCCTAAACAAGAAGAACACATACTAGTGCTAGGGCAGGCCAAGGCTGCTTTGTATGAGCGTTTGTTGTTTCTTCTAGGAATGCTTGAGGGATGCCAGTTCAGTTAAAGCTAGTATTTCAAACTGGCAGTTCATAAAAATAAACATTTGATGATTTCATTGTTAATTATATTAGGGGGAAACAGGGAATTATGGCCCTCACAGAGGAGATGTTGGGGCCTTCTTCTCATGTAGAAAAGGTTTTTGTGAATTGACTCTGTGGGTCTTTTAGTCTTGGCCAAACAGACTTGTTCAGTCAGTCTTAAATTAAATGACTGATATTCCATTGTACAGTAGAAGTTTTTCTGTTCACAATTTAAATTGTATTGTGTGCAAGATGTTATTTTATATTGCTGATATTGCTTCAAGTGTAGAAGAAACCAGCACCTGCTTGAGTGGAGTAGAAGGCTGTCAGTAGGATTTAAAAAGTCAGGAGTTCTTTCTAGATTATACCAGAATGTGCTTATTTATTATTATTGGATGAGGGGAAGACTCTGAGGCTGATGTTGAAGGCACTACATAATCTGAGATTTTGAGAAGGGGAAAAAGCCTTTTCAACTGGAGCATCATGCTGACTGGGTACATAAACTAGGAGAAAGTGAGAAGGATGTGTGATGATCTTGCTTACCATTTAGGCTAATGGTAGAGAGCTGTACCAGGCAGGTGCCCATACATACATACATAGGTGTGCGCTAGCTTGTAAGTAATGCATTGCTTGAAGCCTTAAAAGCTTTATGCATTAAAGGTGATGCAGTGGTGGTTTCTGACATTGCCTTTGATAGTTGATGTAGCACTGACTTCTTCTAAATGACTCGCCAGATAGCCTATTCTAGCATTAGTTGTGTGTGTGTCTGGGTCTGGTACGATGATACTGCATCTGTGAAAGACCCACTGATACTCTTACAGTTATAGATATCTATTACCACAGTCTGCAGTGCAGTAATTCTGAAGAGACTAACTGTGCAAGTGTATGTGTTTGTCTTTCGTCTTTTCCCGGTTAGGGGTCGCCACAGCGGAACTCCGGTCCGCTAATGATTGGCAGTAGAGTTTTACGTGCTGGCTTGCCGGGCCTAACGCACAACCTTCAACGAAGGAATGCCCATTCACACATGTCGTCACACAGGAGACGCTCTGAGAATCGAACGAGCAACGTCTAACTGTGAGGCGACAACGCTACCGCAGCACCACCACCGCGCAAGTACATCTGATAATTGTAATACTACTTTCTGTCTACTAGTTTATTCTTTATCTCCAGGCCACACACACCACCAATGTATTATACTAATTGGCCTTCCATCTGTGCTGTAAAAAAAAAATCTGTGGCATGGTTATTTTTCTCTTAAAAAAAAAAAACAAAAAAACTTGACCTTAACAGATCAGGCTTATTTTTGTCATCAAATGCTGTGCATAGAGAATGTTTGTTAGTTGCAGTGATAAGCCTTCCTCTGATGAAGACCTTTGCAGTGTGTTTAAATATAATTGGTGCAGATGACTCTATTCACAGTAAGGACATTTGGCAGATACATAATTCTGTGTTTAATTAAACATGTTTTTTTGCAGGAGTATCTGTTCACAATAAGTACATTTGACAGTCTCATATTGGCTATACAAAGCTATCCTTTAGTAGTCAGACAAACACAACAGCCTTTCAGAAATGTACTTTTCTGTTTCTGTTAGTTTCAAGCCCATTTTTTTGTGTTTGTCTGCTTGTACATGGCTGCTTGTGTTCCTGAAGTGGAGTATGTAGTTACTGAGCAGTTTATTAATTAACAGTAGCACTTTCTGAAAAGCAATTTAGGTGTTTGCAGGTCTTTGTGTTTAAATTGTTGGAAAGCTTGACCTTTTAACACACCTTTAGTATCCATCTATTCCGTGTCCTGTAGCACTCAGATGAAACAGAACAAAGAGAACTCAACTCCTCTCTTTTATATGTTCCATGAGTAACAGGTGGTTGCCCTGGTGACTGCCTAGCTGTACTAAGATTTGGCAAAAACCCAACTATGATTCAAAGCTCTCAACACACCAGTGGGGCATACTCGCCATTTCTAAGAGCTGAACAAAACTGAAAATCAGAAGTCACCTTCTGCACCTGTTTTCATAGTTGGCTGCCTTTTTGTTCTTTGGATATGTAAACCAGTAAAGCCTTAAGGAACAGAAACTGAAGCTGGCGCAGACTGCTAAGTATTTGTTAGATATACATTGAAGTCTTTATTTTAATTTATATGTTTATTCTTTACTGCTGTTTCTGCTGTTTTTAAAGCTGGAGAACAAAACCTGCTTGAAGCAGTTGGCCAAAACATTTAATCCCGTCACTATCCGATTCTGTATTAAATAAATAATAAATAATTCTGTACGTTTTCTGGCCTATTTATGGAACTAATGAAACAATAGCATACTGTATGTAGAAACAGCAGAAAAAAACTTTGAGTTTAGCCCTTTTATTTTCAAAACAGGTTATGCATGAAATGGAACGCTTCGTTTAATGAATAAACAAGTCATAAAAATGTTTGTCTCTGTGTAAACAGTTTAAAATATGATTATTCTAAACCAATAAGTACCCAACATTGTATGACATCAAGGGCACTGGTCGTGACTCACTTTCGTTATTATAGACACATCCACTCATTGGATATTTATTGCAAGCTGTTTTGACTTTATTGGTTTAACAACAAATGCTTTCTGCTTTATCTGTTTGTAAGATTTCAGTGTATTATACAAGACAAACTTGTAGCAAATTTTTCAGTTGTTTCTACACAGAATGTGTTTTTGTTTTATTATTTTAGTTGTTTTTTTTCTTGTGATTACCACATTCCTGTACTTATGACTTGATACTTACTTCTGTACTTTTGACTTGACTTGTAATAAGTCAAAAGTACAGGCATGTAATAATTGCCGAGTGATCTGCATCCATTCATTTATGGTTTATAAATTAACCAGATCATGCCATGGTGGAGAAACAGTCCAGAAGCTGGTGAAAAGTTTGGCAAATAAATTTTGAATAATTAATTATTCCTTAATTTTCAAGGACATGCATATCACTGAGTGAGGAATGCAATTTGACCAGAAAGTTTTCAGATTCCAGTAGCCACACACAGTTCAGTTAATTTTGAATGTGTTCATATCTGCTAGTGCACTAGACAAATAGATATGCATTGTCGACTAAGGCTGAGTGATAACACGGTACTTGCGTATTATCGCAACCAGATGTTTGCAATTCGCATACTTCAACTGTACCGAGGCCATGAAAGGCAGAAAGGGGTTATACAAAGTCCTTACTGGTGCCGAGAAAGTTTGAATTAGCTTCAGGAAGACAAACAGTTTAAAAAATTGTCTTCCTGATTTGCGTGCATTACAGACGCATGCTTGATTTCTCATTGCTGCCATCGTTTTGAGAAATGTAATGTGCAAGTACAGATTTCTCCACGTTGTAAAAAGGGTGTAACAGCCAGTTTTAAATTCTGTGCCTATACTGTGTTTCAAAATTCACAAATTTCCTTTATTAGGAAAATGCAGAGTAGATGGGATGAAATCCTTTACAATGAGCTTATCTAGTTTCCTGGATTCCGTATTTACTGGACTTTTTCTTTTTTTTAACATATATGTAGTTGGGCACACTGATACCTCTCAAGTGTCCAGATGTATGAATCATGTTTTTAAAGTGTTCCTTGCCAAAACTGATTTCTGAATCATCATCGAGTTTTAATGTCAGTAAATAACGGGGTTGTGGTCAGCCTTGTTTGATTTAGGCAGTGAATGTGAAAGGAAACAAAAACGGGAAGATTTGTGCCAGCTTTGGAAGCTGCTTGCGAGAACAGGTAATGGCAGTAGTGCTACTTCGTATAGGATTGCATTGTGTAAGTATCGATAGAAACGACCTGTGTATGTATGCAGCTTACTGTGTTCCTGAAACTTAATCAGTGTAAACTGGCAGTAGAAAAGGCTTTGAAGATAACTTCTGAGTCTTACATGCAGTCGTTACAGTTAAGGTATGCGAATTTTGCAACCTCGAATATCTGGTTGCGATAGTACGTAAGTACCGATAACACTTTATCGGGTATTGGAACTTCCATTTGCATTACACAGGAGGACCAAGACCAACAGGACTTGAATTTGCCTGAAAACCAAAATTTTCATAGGTTACTTGTCCCCTCCCTTGTACCCACAAAGCTGCGCACATTAGGAACCTTCTCCAAATCTCCTTTGCTGCACTCCTCATTTGACAAAGTAATAAAAATGGCCCCAGGCAACCAAACTTTGTATCTCTGTTTTACTATGTTTTTTTTCCACAGTTCATTATTATTTGGTCGTAATTTTGGTGTAAGCTGTAGCAACTCTTTGCTGCATTGCGGCAAGCAGTTGCTACAGTTTAAAAGAGAAAATATTTGTTTCTTTTTTTAGACTAAAACATGAGTACTGTAGTGCTCCATTCAGGGTATAAACTGCAGCAAATGATTGCTACAGTATAAAAGAAATAGTTTTTTACTAACATGAGAGGAAGAAAGGTTGGGGGCAGGGCACAGAAACTGGACCTGATTGGGTGGGGGGATGTGCAGTATCTGGCTACCTGGCTGATGTGCCATTAGAAGGAACAGATATGTTTTTATACTGTGAGGGTGGATTGGGTATTGTTGGCAGGATGCCATTCAACTGGCATCCTGCAGTTTTGCAGAAGTCTTTTTTTTTTTTTTTTTTTTTTTTTTTTTTTTTTTTTTGAGGGGGTTCATGATACCCGCACAGGTCACTGGTTGAGACAGCTATGCTTTTGTTGACACTAATGCCCATGGTACCAATTTCAATGTTGATCACAATATCAGTTTCTGGGGTTAAGACTGGTCTGGTCAGCCATTCCTCTGGGTCAGTCTTTTTGGCTCAGTTTTTTGGAACAAAAGTCAGTCCCAGTACTGAAAATGCAGAATTCTATCCACACACCTCCTACGACATCCCACTGCCTACACAATGGGACCCCCCCCCCAACTGACTGCATTGTTAGCCATGTACTCCCTTCTCTAGAAGGCAGATGGACTGGGGGCTTCATCAAAGTGTTAAGGCCTTGTCCAGGTGAGTTGCATCTTTCTCATGTTAGCAGTATTTCATGTCTGAGGTCAGGAAGAAAGCACACTAGAAGTTGAAGCTTTTAGCAGTGGTCTCAAACTCAAATGGCTTGATGGCAGAATGTGAACAGAGGGTTGGATCAATGACAAAAAAAACCCAGACTGATGGGGGGATAAAAAAACAAAACAGGCATTCTGGGGGGAAAAATGCACATAGATGCACACACACACACACACACACACACACACACACACACACACACACACACACACACACACACACACACACACACACACACAAATCATATTAACCATCAGATGTAGCAGTTACGCCAGACATGTTCAGATATTCATATGTGAGTGTGCATACACACAGTCTATTATGCAGATGGATTTAATTGTGGGTCTCAAATTAACAATTCTTTTTAATGTGCATTGGGTATCTCCTAATGCTGTGTGTTTCATATGCCAAATAATCTGAACCTGTTTTGAAGAAGTTTGAATCACCTGGTACATGAAATGCACTTCTTTGTGTTTAATATTCAAGTGATTCACACCTCAGAGATGTGAACTCACTTGATATATGAAACATGAACAGTATAATAAATCTCTTCTGGGCAGCTGCTCCCAAATTGTTACTTCCTAGGTCTGAACAGGCCAATAGCAGAAGTACTTAGAATCTAAGCACTTTTGTTATTATTTGATTTTGAGCTCCAGGAGGTTGGCTTAGCATGAAGCAGTTGAATTAAAGGTGCTCTTACAGGCAAGCCAAGCCACAAAGACAAGCATTTGTCAATGTGTTTTGGATCACAAACTGTCCAGACTTTCCATTTATTTATTTATTTTTAGCTGAGGCAGACCAGATTTGGCAAAGCTTCACATCTACACATGGATATATGTCAGGGGTCTCCTGAATAGCTTTGGACGAAGGCCTGTCCAGATAGTGAGGTGACAGCAGGGGACACTTGCAGTTTCATCATCATTAGCATTTTAGCCTTCCGTTTCCCCAGCGTCAGTTTTGACTGCACTGGTGGGTTGTTGACAAATTAATAATACTTTATTTTCAATGTATATAGTTGTTTTTGTTTTCCCAACTCATGCAGACTTCAGAGACTGGAGAAGGGTCCTAATGTGTGGTGCATTGTGGGTAAATGGGAGGAGATAGGTACCCTAGGAAAGTCTTGATTGTCAAGCTCAGTCCTACCACTCTTAGTCCTCTGGGTAAAGAAGGCGGAACTATTACTCCAAGTCTGTAACTCTCAGTACAGCTGATATCTAACTATTATTTTGTAATCACTGGCAGTGTTGCCCCTTGCAGCTGCTCACAGCTTTTCCTTATCACTAAGCACAAGGTTTCTAAATAAGGCTATACCCAGGTGCTCCAGTTTCCTCCCACCTCTCAAAACACTGCAGTAGGTAAACTAGCATTACTGGCAATATCCAAATTGTCAGTTTGTGTTTATGTAGTATAGGGGTGAGTGTGAGTTTGTGTGTGCACGAACGCTCATGCAGTTTCCTGCCTGGAAAGGGTTTTCAGTGCCTTATACCTATTGGTTGTTGGCATAGGCATGATGTCCTTGCAGCTCTGTAGAAGTATGAAAGGGGTTATCAGAAGATGGACGGATGGATCCTTCAGGAGGGTGGAAAGGCATTTCATACACCTTTGAAAGAGTAAATTTGTTACTATAAAAGTAAAGCTTAAAATGTCCGGTCATTGGCCATTTTTTTCTCTTTGTCAACATAGCATATCTTGGAAAGAGTAAATTTGTCCGTGCATAGAAACTGTTAAAATGTCCAGCTGTTGTCAGCTTGTACTGTTTGCCAACATAGCACACATTGGGAAGAGTACGTTTGTTCATGCAAAAGAAAAGGTCAAGATAACCTTTTGATTTCTGCTCCATAATAACATAGCAAATAGCACTGTTGTCGCAATATGTTGCACATGCACACATCCATGCATGCACACACACACACACACACACACACACACACACACACACACACACACACACACACACACACACACACACACACACTCCTTTGATACTGGGAAAATCATCAGACTGTAAGTATGTCTGTATGTATATCAAGTCCTTAGATTAATATTTCAATAAATCACACTACATTATAGGAGAGGGGGAGCTACACTTCTGAGGTGTATTGCTTTGGATAAGTTGCAAAACAGTGAGATAGTCTGCCTTTGTTGATTTTCAAGGATCCAGTGGTATGTAGAGAAAGAATTGTAAGACAATTTCCCAATATCCTGGCAAGATTTTTCCCTTTCACTGCAAATACTACCTTGTATCTCTCCTAAAAAAATCCATTTGTGTAGTGGGATCCACCCACTCAGAAAAAAAGAAAACAAATTGAGTAAAAATATTGCAAAGAATAAAGAGATAAGACAACCATAAGCTGTTTTCATTTGCAGTTAAAACAAATTACAATGTTGACGTGTTTGGAATTAAATAGCATATTATCAGATTCCCAGTATGACATACAGTCATCAATATTCTACATCATACCTGTGATGCAAACTCCTTGAGCTTCATTTGCATACTTTAGGACTGAATGGGTTAATAGTATTACCAACTCACTCCTAAAAGCAGACACCTGTGTGTAATAAGGTCTGACTAGCTGTAGGCCTCTTAGACGCTTTGTATGCTGTGGTCTTTTTAGTTTGTTACCACTTGTTCTTACCGTTGCCATATTTTTAATGTTGTATCACAGCAACATGTTGTAGCTACTCTAAAATATATGAAATGTTCAGTTTGTGGTAGAAAACGGTTCCATTAAAAATGGAACAGACAGTATGTTATGAAACAGCAAAGGCATAGGGTTGCCACCTTTCCAAATGACCAAAGTGGGACATTTGTGCTGCAAACATTAGATTTTGCAGGGCAAAACATACCCACGGCCAGTACAAAGGACAGAACTTCAGTTGTTTGCCTGAATAAAAGTTTATTCTTGTAGCATTTTAGTTCCTTATTCTTTTTCTTACAACATTTAGGTGTTTCAGATACAGAATAACAGTTTTATGCAACTATTACATTAAATATAGAAAATAATTTTGTCCTAAAATCTCAGGACATTTGCCATTTTCTCACAATTTTTTGCAGGACACAACTGCCCAAAGAGGGACTGTCCCTCGCAAAGTGGGACAGGTGGTAACCCTACAAAGGCAGTGAGTGGTCTTTGTCCATTTATGGACTGTAGTAGAATTGTGCAATGCATAAATATGTGTGGTTTTGCATATTTTTGGTGTTGTGCTTATCACAATACTGTGGTGTTGATTGGGAGAGTCTTTTGTGATGGTGTCTTCTGTGACTTGTGTACACATCATCTTAGTTCAGATCCAAAGGCTGAAATAAAGGAGGATTAAGGGGGAATATCAGAACTGTGCGCTGGGAAAATTTGTCTTGAAAATTCAAGGTCTGATTTTGGTGACTGCTACTGAAGTCAGATGTTATTAATGTGTGATGACTCTTACTGGTGCAATTAGTCCATGGGTAATACTGTGCTGTAGAGCATGGGTCAGAAGTGTAACTACATATTAATTCGAGAAAAGCTTGAGCTGCAGTTAGTACTTTGAATAGCTCCTGTCATGTTAATTTATATGTTGTTTTGTTTTCACACTTTAATTTTGATCCACCTTAAGGAAAGGAAAAGAAACCAAAGTTCAGTTTTCAGTAGACTCACAGTAGTTTTTCAGTAGTGTCCAATGTTTCATTTTTCATCGGAGTTCAAGTACCTCATGACAGCCTAACAGTGATTTTTGGCTAGGCAAGGTATGCAATAAGAATGAAAATCCTTATGAGGTATTTGCTTCCCACAAGAAATACAATTGTTAACTTTTTCTGACAACGGTCTGAGGCAAGAAAAGTTTCCCCAACGGGGTACTTAGCTTTATAGAAGACTTCGGTCTGAGAATTCGAATTCGAAAATCTCAGGAGTCGGCCGACCGGCACTTGCGAACTGCTTCTGCTTCGGGCACCGTGCGGCAAGAAAGACTGAAAAAATGGCGTCGGTTGCATTATATATACCCCTAGCGCACTGACGTCAGGGAAGAGGCGACAGCAACCGACGCCGGACCAAGACTTTGGAATTCCGGCCGACTGCGGGACCGCCTGACGACAGGATAACCCAAGTGTGATGACTGCAGCAGGGTGAACGCTCGAACATCTACATTTATGGTAGGTACAAAACTGTACTTTTCCCATCATTCTTTACAAAAGAGAGGGTGGATGAAAGTGAACAATGAACTGGCTAACTCCTTACTCTTGATCTAAATGACCCCCCCCCCCCCCCCCGGTTTGTTTTGGAGATCAGTGACAGTGTGTAAAATGTAGTGTAACATGTCTTGTAAATGACCCCCACACGTTGTTTTGGGGATCAGTGACAGCGTGTAAAATGTAGCCTAACGTGTCTTGTAAATGACCCCCTCTCTGCTTTGTTTTGGGGATCAGTGACAGTGTGTAAAATGTAGCCTAGCATTTGTTGTAAATTACCCCCCCCCCCCGCTTTGTTTTGGGGATCAGTGACAGTGTGTAAAATGTAGCCTAGCATGTGTAAGCACATTGAAAAGCAGAATCATAGTGACATCAGTTAATGACTTCCAGTCGTGTGTGTTAGTAATATCACGTCAGAAATAGTTTACTTGTACTATTTATACTCCTATTCCCCATTTACATCTGCTGTACTTGTGAATCTGGAGTTATGTCTGTTCTCACTGAGAGTGCAATCATCAGCAGCTTTGACATGCACCATGTAAGTCAGTGCAAATCAAACTTTTTACATATCGCACTTGAAATCTCACCCTCTCACTGTTGGATGCACACACACACACACACACACACACACACACACACACACACACACACACACACACACACACACACACACACACACCAGTTTCTGCTCATGCCTCTTCAGTTTATACTCCACTGTATTGCTGATTGTTTCAATAATTTGTAGTGTAATTCTTTCAAAACTGTATGTATTCTCCATATGTCTTCTATCCTGTCCACTGGTCACCTCTAACTGCACTACCTGATATCAGTTGTTGTAAGAATTACTTAGCTGACTTTGAAGGCACTTTGGCTATCCTTTGTAGTGCTGTCTGCATTGCATAATTTTCTTTCCCCAAAGTAGCTACTTTTTAAAGCTGTGCCTCCCATCACCTGTAGTCGTAAGGCTACCGTAAAAAAAGCTGTTTTAAGAATGAATGCTGCTGGGACACTACTTAGAATCTTAGTGCTGGAGACATTTTAGCAAGTAAGGAGTGGTGTAGTAACTGCTGAATATTGTGATGCTCTGTTTCACACTTGGCCATTTTCTGTGTCATTCTCTAACCTTAGAAAGATTATTTTTTTATTCATTCCGGTGTTTATTTTTGGTGTTAAATCCATGAAGCCTTTGAACCATAAGTTGTATTATTGTGTTGTTCTCCGTCGTTCTTTGGATGTGTTTGAACCAGCAATTTCTCTTCTCCTATGATTACACTGTGTTGCTTTTCCTTATACAATTAGGCTTGTTCCCAGACTCAAATAATTGTTGTAGTAAGTGCCACTTCATTCTGTATTCATCAGGTTCATTACTTTTACAGGTTATAATTTACAGACTTCATTATATCTGTTGACACTGCCATTTTGTTTAGCCTTTGTTGACTGGGTTAGTCCCACTAGGCTCATGGCCTCTTCAAGGGATACCCAAGGTGTGGGGAAATTTGGTCAGGTCAAGGGGAACTTCTCATACTCTTTCCGTTAGATGCCATGGAACCTCTTAAATTCACTTGAGCTACCCACCAGCTCAAACAGATAAGACATCAGTTTAACATTTCTTCCAAAGGATGACACTCTGGAGAGTGAGAAGAGCAAGTCTGTGACTGCAGAGAAAGTGAGGATAAAGGCAGACACGTAGATATTTGCGGGGGTAGTGCTCCCCATTCAGGTTAAGTGGAGCAGCACCATATTGTGTTGGTTGACACTGTGGCTTTTGTTGGGTTCAGACACTGGCATTCTGAATGAGGCAATGCAGACAGTGTAGGTCCGTACTTAAAAGATTCCTGCCAACTGGCTGACTTGACTGTCTTATTAGAAATAGTTTCAGGGAGAGTGAAATCTTCCATACAGTCCTACATTAATGAATATGGACAGAATATTTGTGTTGATGTAAGGAACATAAGGACATCTAGTGAGGCTATAGCATAATTTAAGTATTATGCATTCACATCTTGCTTTTAGACAGCAGACAAATGGCATCCATGGTATTATTGGGAGCCGCTGTTCCAGTTTGTTACAAATTCTAAGATTTTGTACATTTAAAGATGTTAATGTTAACTTCCTAAATTAATTTAGTTCTCAGAAATTGCTGTGTGCATCCTGTGTCTTTGCTGCCCTGTGTCAACAATTAAACTGGCATGATTGTTGCAACAAGAGAGGCAAGCAAGATCTAGGTCAAGCAGGTTTTCTGCAACCGACTGCCTAGCATTAGTATCTTAACAAATCCAATGGGACTTTTCAGTAAGCCCAGTGTAGCTGTGAAGCTATGTATGATAGAGTTACATGGAAAACAGAGTCAGTTAATAAATCTGCAGTGCCCTTGGCTTCTGTATCTGATAAGAACTGAGCAGTCAGCCTTAAAATCACACAGCTGAGTGTTCTTCAGAGAGGCAGCACAAAATTATTATCTGGGAATGTTATAGCCACGTGTAGGATATTTTTCAAGAATTTCTGTTTCTATTGGTCTATGCTTCACCAATGACGTTTGGAGCACCATCTGGTTTACATAAACAAATTTAACCTTGCACCCTTATGGTATCTGGAGCAGTAACTGTTAAATGAAGTGATTTTTTGTAATAGTTTTTTCTGACTTAAGCCTAGAGATGTTTTACATAACACTGTGCCTTGGATACCTCTTGCCTTCTAATACGAAGTACAGACAGTCACGTTAAGGTCAAGCATGTTGAATTTAATACAGAATTTTACAGTAAACCCTTTACTTAAAATGTAAAGTATTCAAAAGCAGTGTTTCATCTAAGCCTGATAATTAAATGTATTTGTGCTTCCAAGTTTATGACCGTTGTTTATTGCTGTGGTCAGCTTTATAATTTTTTTGTTTGTTTGTTTACATTTTGCTTACAGTATGGATGTTAGTGGTGAGTTGGCTTGATTGGTTGCCTGTCATAGCAGGGTAGAGAAATTATCAGTTACAGCCCTCTGGACGACTTTATCTAGCCCATTCCTTTTCTCCATCAGAATGATATTCCTGAGGTAATTTAAATTTTAAAACAGAATAGCGTTAGCGGTTTTATGTCTGCTAATAAATTAATGGGTGTTCATTCTGTAGTAACTGTGCAGGCCTGAACCCTGACTCAGTCATGTTTTTCTGGGCAGATTTCAAAGTTTGGTGGGGTTTTTTTTGTTTTGGGGGGGGGGGGTTACTTTTGTATTTGATGTTACTGTAGCTATTTCAAAGCTTGCTGTAGTTTAAAAGAAATAACGTTTTTTTGTTTGTTTACTAAAAAATGAGATTAAGGAAGGAAGGTCAGGGGCAGAGCAAAGAAATTAGACTTGATTGGCTGGGGCAATGGGGACGGGGGATGGGTCGTATCTGGTGACCTGCTTGGTGTGCCTTTAGGAGGTGCAGATTTTTTTAATTATTTTTTTGCTTGGGGGGGGGGGGGTTGTTGTCAGCAGGATGCCATCCAACTAGCATCCTGCAATTTTGCATAAGTAATAATTCCAGCAAGATCAAACCAATAAAAAAAAACAAAGATGAATAGTCAGCAGTTTGACGGCCAGTCACAGCATTCTAGTGTTCCATAAAGTAAGTCCAAATGATGTTTAAAACTTTACATCCAACTTTATTAAAATAAAAAAAAAAACATTGAAATAAGCACTTTCATCCTGCCTACCTACCTTCAGAGTAAACCCTCTTCATAGTCAGTAGTTTAAATAACCCTTCAAAATGTTGGTCACATGGTCATTAAAAAAATTTCCTTCTAGCATTTAAAGTGAAAACAACCAATATTTCACAGTGTATTATTACCAAAGTGCATTGTTTTATAATAACACACAATGTAATAAAATAAATATATGTTGAGATATTTTAAAACTTTGTAAAAGTTTTTTTAAACCTCCTGTTTAATAAATTAAATAAGTAAAATGGTAAACCTACAGAAAATGTTTAAAAGAACCATTTATGAAGTTTTTAAAATTGCAAGCATGTCTCCCCTAAAAGATCAAACATACTTAGCATTCTAAAGCTTTTAATTTCAGTAAACATGAAATAGAGCAATGTTCATTTAAACCAGGTCTATATAGGGCATTAAAATGCAGTTGCCAGAATAGTTCCCTGGCTTCATGTGTCAGGGTCCATGCCCCCCCCCCTCCACTGTATTTAACCTGTTCTAAAATACTGAATTTAAGGTTATGGCATGGGCAGTCACTAATGTGTTTGGCTAGAGCATTAGTAGTTTTGTTCCTTTTAATATCATAAATATGTTCATACATCTGTTCATTTAGGGTGTGCTCAGTTTTACCTATATAAAATGAATCATATACCTGGCAGAGGCCCACGTACACCATTCCTTTCGATGCACAATTACATTTGTTTTTCATTTTAAATTTTTGTCCATTTATTACAAATTCTTCATCTAGTAGGACATATCTACAATTGCTGCAAATACCGCATTTTTTCATGCTTTTACTTCTGTAGAATAAGTGTGCTTTGTAAAGGGTCTCTGCAAAATGTTTTTCATGCTAGCTCCTTTTTTTGTATTACTATAATTGGTCTCTCCCCCAGTTTCTCATAAGTGTCTTCATAATTTTTCAGTATATTCCAGTTTTTCTCAAGCCACGAGTGTTAAAGTTTATCATAGTAATTCTGTATGGACAAGGAACATTTTCATTTTTTGGGGTTCCCTGTTATTCTCTACACCATTTAAAGATGGAATAGGTTTAAAGTGGCCAGTTTCTCTTTTATATACCACCTCTTCCATAATCCTGACTACCGTGGTTCGTGGGTAAACCCTTTGCAAGAACATATTTAACACAAGTTCACATTCCACCAGGAAGTCTTGGTGTTTGGTCACCATTCTTGCTGCTTTAACAAATTGTGCCTTTATGACAGCTGCCCACTCATTAAATGTAATCATGTACTTGAATAAGTGGGTGTCCGTTGTGAGCATCTTTCTCTAACAATATATGGTACAGATGGATGTCTTCTCAGTTTGTTGTATAAACACCAAAACATTGGTACTGTTGTTAATATATATAATAAAATTATCTAATCTAGTTTTAGTATCTTTCCAACAAAAAATAAATCATCCAAATATCTGGTATAGAACCTGTAGGAGTTTTTGTATGCGTCATTGATTATGTATTCCTTCTCCCAATGTGCCTTAACTATGTTAGCAACTATTGAACCACAATTCGAGCCCATAGCCACCCCATTGTTTTGACAGAAATGCTGTCCATCAAAGTATATAAAATTATTTTTCAGAACAAGTTCAAGTAGTTCCTCAAATAAATTCATTCTGTCTTGTGGGACCTGCTTTTCATGTAAAAATTCTGTGAACTGTAATATTCCCACCTTATGTAGAATGACTGTATACAAGTCTTTTACATCCACCATGACTAAAACGTCTTTGGTTTCCACTTCTACTTTCCACTTCTACTTTGTTCATTTTTTCCAATAATTCTTTTAAACTATTGTCCAGAAATTTCTCACAGGCACTTATCAACACTCTCCCATCAACATTTGGTTGCATTGGATTTTCAATACTTTTATGCATCTTGGGGATCCCAGAAATAGTTGGAGTGATGGGAGATGGCATGTTAAGGTAGTTGTATTCATCAGTTGATAACCTGACATCTATAATCATGTCCTTAATCTGCACCCTTTTTTTTTTTTTCTTTTTTGGTAAGTCTGATTTAGGTCATTTAAGGGAATATGTTGGTATGCTCCATTCATCAAAATGTCCAACATTTTTGCATTATATTACTTCATGTCCATAATCACCATCCCACCCTCCCCTTTTTCTTTTTTCATAATGCATAGTCCCAGAGTTTTTGAGGCTTCCAGTTTCTCTATTTCTTCACGTGAGATGTTTGACAGTGTCTATATTAGAACATTGAATATTTAGCAGTTCGAATCACTAAATGTCGACCTTTAGTGATCAAACTGTTAAAACATCAAATGAATGTTCAGAAAAAAAAATAAAAACAAACAAAAAAATAAATAAACAGTGTAGGCAGGGGGCAAGCCCCCCTGCACCCCCCACCCCCGCTACTTAAATATACCAACTCCGAGACCGCACTACATCAAAGTAAACGGAAATCTCCCCTTATGATTTCCATTTACATGTTTGATGTTCTGCAGTTTCGCTATTCTCGTGTCGATAATGTCAGATTCGACATTGTGGGCTTTTGAGAATTTAATATAGACCCGTTTGACACACTAGAGCCATTCCTTCTGTTTAATAAGCTTCTAAGGTCAATCTCACATATTCTTTCATACATCTGTAATGCTGGGAGGAGTGGAGGGTTAAAGGTGCTAGAAATGTTAAAATCATTCATGACTTGAGTTAGTTCATTAGACGTAAGTTCAAAATTCAATTTCCTGGTATATTTTTTCATGTCCATTAAGACATTAGCTAAGCTGGTTTTCCTTGAGGGCACAAAAGACATGCCCTTTGCAAACAAATTTGCAGTGATAGTGTCAGTTTCTACCAAAGTAAAATTATATACCTTAAAGTTACCAGTGGAGTTTATGATTTTTACTAGTTGATCATGTCTTTCTAGGTCATTATTTCTGTAAGAACCATTGTTAAAGTTGTCTGTTATGTTTAATTCTGGTTACTCATTTTGTTCCAATAGGTTCAGTTCTGCTGGTAAGGGTCTGCTTGATTGGCTTCCTCCCACTGGTGACTTCAGGGTGGCCATTGCTGGTTCCTAGCTAGCGATTGATGTTTCTGGTTCTTTTCTTTTATCCTTCTGGGTCTCTTTAATGGCAGAAAATCCGAGGGTTGTTAGAGTAAGAATGTTCAGGGTCACCATTAAAATAACAGTCACTGCCTTGGTTATTATTATGGGGTAAGAAACCTCTCTCATTGTTTTGGTGAAAGATTGTGCCTATCATGCCCATTGTCAGTCGTCGGCAGGTCATCGGCGTATATTCCTAGTAACACTCTGGCTTGTTTCCTGAGCCTGGTGCTTGCCAAAGTTTGTTTTACCCCAAACATGAGAAGGAGGTGGATTAGGATAAGTGGTTCCTTTAGAATATTAGTCATGGCCCCTATTTAATTTCTTGTTTTTTTTTTTTTTTTTTTTTTTTTTTGTTTTTCATTGTTAAAATTTGGTTGTTAATGCTGGGAAAAATTCTGCTGTGCTAAAATTTGTTATGATAATAGTCAGTGTCATGGCTTATTTTGCTCTCCAAGTTGTTAATTTGTCCCACCAGTTGTTCAGCAAGTTTAACATTGTGCTTAACAATGCACTCCATATATTCACAATGACACTTACGAGAAACTGGGAGAGAGACCAAATTATAGTATACAAAAAAAGGAGCTTGCATGAAAAACGTTTTGGAGAGACCCTTTAAAATGCACACTGATTCTACAGCACTAAAAGGCATGAAGAAATGTGATGTTGATCAATTGTATTTCTTGTGGGAAGCAAATACCTCATAAGGATTTTCATTCTTACTGCATTCCTTGCCTAGGCCCAGACCACGACGTCACTGGTTGTCGTTTTGTGCTAGGTTTAATAAGCGTACTGTAAAAAGACGCTTTGATTTCGCACGACACTACTTCGGTAGAAAATTTAACTACACAATGCCGTCGGAGCAACCGACTACTGGCGTGCACAAAAAAACGCAAGGATAAGGACAGGCAGCCTAGACCCAAGCCAGACTCTGAGGCCTCGGCTGATCCAGTCTCCGGTTCACCAGTCTTCAGTGAGGCTCCGACGCAGCCCCTGACTACCGCAGATCTGGAACTCGAGACTGCTTCGGAGCCTTTGGCGGAGAGTGCTAGGCTGACGCAGCCATTTTGTTTAACCCCTACCGACGACACTGCTGAAAGAGATGTCGGTGCTGCAGAAACACCTTCGGTTTCGGAAGGCATCTTCAGACCGACGACGCTCACCATAAAAACATACCCTAAGCTTAAGACTCCTATTGAACCTAAAAAGACTGCACTTCAGTCTCCAGTTCAAGGCCCCATGCATAAGAAACAGATGCTCAAAATGGCTGAAGATTTGATCTCTTTAATCAGGGGTTCCCAACCCCCACCCGACAAAAGGCCTAGACAAGAGGAAGATTATGCCTCCTCTGATCAAGTGTCTATTTCCTCAGGCTCCTCCGAGGACCAAGATTACTCCTACTCCCCTTATGAAGATTCTGATGCTGAGGATTCTATTCCCTCAGCTTCTCCTCCTGAAGACTACTCCTTTGGGGAAACTTTACACACTATGAGGGAACATTTTCACTGGGAAGGTCAGGACTACTCTGACTCAAAGAAAAGGCTCAGAGAGTTTCTTTTACTCCCCCAGCACAGACCACTTGCCATCCCCCCAGTTTTAGACATTGTGGATGATGTTTACTTAGAATCCAGTTTGAACCCAGATTCTCTGCCTCCTGCTCCAGCCAAACCTGACCGGTACTATAGAGTGCTTGATTCCCACAAATTCCTTTATAAAAGCCCTATTGCTGATCCAGAGACTATCTCCCAGGGTCCCAAAGGGGCT
Source organism: Protopterus annectens (assembly GCF_019279795.1). Classification (NCBI taxonomy): domain Eukaryota; kingdom Metazoa; phylum Chordata; order Ceratodontiformes; family Protopteridae; genus Protopterus; species Protopterus annectens. The sequence goes on from NC_056747.1 coordinate 880,492,580, forward strand.
AAGGCTTCTATGGCAAAAAATCCTGTACCCTCTGAAAGGGACACCAGAGCACTAGACAAGTGGGGGAAAAAGGTTTACACCTCAGCCACTCTAGCTATGAGGGCACTAAATTGCCAATTTCACATGCTAAAATATCAGCAATTTCTAATGTCTCAGTTAAAACAAAAAATGAGCACACTCCCTCAACATCCTGAATTGAAAGAAATGCAGGATCTGTTGCATGCAACTGAACAGGTGGGCAAACATACTTTACAATGTGGGTTTGATTCTTTGGAGGCTTCCTGCAGAGCAGCTGTCACTGGGTCTGTTATACGTAGGCATGCTTGGTTAAAGGAACAAACTCTGCCTGATCATGTTAAAGCAAAGCTTCTAGATGCTCCCTCACAGCAGGATGTTCTTTTTGGAGTTAAAGCAGACGAAGTCTTAAAGAAAATGGAGGATAAGGCAAAATCCATGCAGACAGTCAAAGATTTTCTACAGGTACAGCCCCCTCGCTTCAGCAGAAATTGGTCCTTTCCAGCTACTGACAGACCACAGAGGAGTAAATACAGACGTCCAAGAGGCAGAGGACAACCACGAGCCCTATACAAACCTCGACAATGGGGCTCTGCAACACAGAAGGGAGGAGAAGACCGGTCCCAAACTACCAGAAGGCAAACTCAATGACTTGCACCTCATCTGGCCAAGCAACACTCTCTTGGCAGCCCCCTTGGGAGGAAAACTCGCACTTTTTTCAGACAATTGGCACATTGTCACAAAGGACAAATGGGTCCTAGACATAATTTCACGAGGATACAGATTCCATTTTCACACCTTGCCAATGAAAAGAGGAATGCCAAACCTGCCACAAAATCAATGGGCAGAGGCACAAAAACAAATTACAGCTCTCATGGACATGAGAGCCATTCAACTGGTACCTACATGAGAGCAAGGCCAAGGATTTTACTCATGACTCTTTCTAGTTCCCAGAAAGGACAATGCCTGGAGACCAATTCTGGACCTTTCAATTCTAAACACCTTCTTACAAGTACCCAAATTCAAGATGCTAACACTACAGCAGCTTCTTCCCATGTTGGGCAAGAAAGCATGGCTAGTAACATTGGACCTCAAGGAGGCATACCTGCATGTCCCCATCAGACAAAGTTGCAGAAGATACCTCCGTTTCATTGCAGGTTCAACCCATTACCAATTCTCTGCACTGCCCTTTGGCTTATCTACTGCGCCCAGGGTCTTCACAAAATGCCTGGCACCAGTAATTGCATACTGCAGACAAAGAGGAATTCAAATATACCCATATCTGGACGACTGCCTCATCCAAGCAGAAAGCAAGGACATTCTCTTACAACATCTGGCTTTTGTAAAACATCTTCTAAGTTGCCTGGGGTACACAGTAAACGAAAAGAAATCAAAATTTGTACCCTCACAAAATATGACATTCCTGGGTGCCAGCTTGAATACAACAGCCCAGAAGGCTTATCTGACACCAGACAAACAACTGCAACTGACTCAATATTTCAAAACAATGGCAACAAAGACCCAACTACCTGCAAGAAAAATTCTGCAGGCCTTGGGCTTCATGGCATCTTGCATACTACTAATACCATTTGCAAAGCTGCATATGAGGAAATTACAGTGGTACCTAAAAAGCGTATGGTCTCAACACAGCCATAGCTTGGACACAATGATATCTCTCATTCCCTGCCTACAACAGGAGTTTCTATGGTGGTTACAGGCATGTCACCTCAACAAGGGTCAGCCTTTCACCTTGCCCCCAGCCAGGCAAACTGTGACAACAAATGCATCAGACTACGCCTGGGGGGGCACACATGGCAGGACAGTGCGTTCAAGGCGTATGGACTGCAGATCAAAGGAATCTGCACATCAATCAAAAAGGGATGCTAGCTGTACAGAATGCTCTGACAGCCTTCAAGAATCTATTACATCCAGGACAACTTACAATAAGGACGGACAACACCACAGTAATGTGGTACATAAACAAACAAGGGGGTACACACTCCTACCCTCTATGCAGGCAAGCAATGACCTTGTGGAACACAGCTCTGGCTTACCAAGTTCAATTACAAGCTCAATTCCTGCCAGGAAAAAAGAATACATTGGCAGACGACCTCAGCAGAAACATCATGGATCCCCACAAGTGGAAACTGGATCCACAAGTATTTGCAATGATAACTCAAAAATGGGGCCGTCCAGACATAGACCTGTTTGCCAGTCCTCAAAACTATCAGCTAACAAAATTTTGTACAAGGACACTTCACCATCAAGCTCGGAAAGTGGACGCACTCTCATTCAGTTGGAAAAACCTGACAGTATATGCCTTCCCTCCATTGCCTCTCCTCACAAAGGTGCTTCTGAAAGTCAGAAAGGAGAGACCACGACTGATACTCATAGCCCCAGACTGTCCACGCCAGCACTGGTACCCACTATTAAGGAATATGGCCCAGGGCCCACCTTGGATTTTACCACAAATTGCCCATTTGCTCACACAGCAAAACAATCAGATTCTTCACAGCCAGCTCAAAACCTTAAGCCTGGCTGCATGGCATATCACCTAAGCATCCAGCCAGCTCCTCTTTCCCAAGCAGTTATGGATGTTATTTTGGAAGCTAGGAGGCCCAGCACCAGGAAGGCCTACTCGGACAAATGGAAAAGGTTTTGCGCCTGGAACCAAGCTAAAGGCCAAAACACACTTCAGCCTCACATGCCTCAGATTCTACAGTATTTAACTGAGATGTTGCACAAAGGACTTTCTTTTTCTTCCATTAAAATCCATGAATTAGCTATTTCAGCCCACTACAACACGGATCCACCCTTATTTTCACATCCACTTCTAAGGCAGTTCCTCAGAGGGGCAAAAAACATTAGGCCCCCCCCCCAGGAGAGCACCTACACCAACATGGGACCTCAATTTTGTTCTGGAAAAACTTACCTCCCTTTGAACCAGCTTTCTCTGCAGAGCTACAGTTTCTATCATGGAAGACTGCCCTGCTGTTAGCAATAACTTCAGCTAGAAGAGTCTCAGAGCTGCAGGCACTAATGGCAGTGGAACCTTTCCTCATTTTCCATCAAGACAGAGTTTCTCTACGAACTAATCCTTCCTTCATGCCTAAGGTGGGTTCCAGTGTGGCGTTAAATCAAACCATCCACTTACCCACCTTCTTCCCAAATCCACAGAACAAAGGAGAAAGACTCCTGCATTCCTTGGACATTCACAGGCAACTTCGTTACTACTTGGATAAAACTAAGGTTTTCAGAAAATCTGACCAGCTCTTTGTATCCTATGCTACAGCTTCACAAGGGAAGGCTATATCAAAACAAACCATTTCCAAATGGATAGGACATTGCATTCGTTTTTGCTATACCCATCATGGAAAACCAGTTCCTGCTACCATTAGGCCCCACTCTACCAGGGCAACAGTTACATCTACAGCCTTCCTCAGGGGGGTTCCAGCCAAGGAGATTTTGGAAGCTGTAACTTGGAGTTCAGTACAAGCCTTTACCAAACACTATCACTTACCACTTTACTCTAAGATTAGAGCTGGCTTCGCGACTGCAGTTCTGCAGGGCCTTCTAGCCTCCTCTAACCCTCAATAACTCCTCCACCCATCCTTAGCTTTGGGATTCTACCCAAGTGTGATGACTGCAGCAGGGTAACACGATGAACATAGTACAGTTTTGTACCTACCATAAATGTAGATGTTCGAGTGTTCACCCTGCTGCAGTCCAGGTTGCCCTTCCTCCATCCCCTCTTATCTAACTTGCTAAATCTCTACAATACCTTCCTGATGTATTTGCTTATAGCTGGAGGGATTTTGTGTTTGTGCAAAAAATTGCTTAATTTGGTACTAATTACTGACCACCTTTTTGGGGGCACCTGACATCTGGGGCAAGAAAAACTGAAGAAAATGGCATCGGATGCATTATATATATACCCCTGGTGCACTGACGTCAGGGAAGAAGCAACAGCAACCGACGCCGGACCAAGACTTTGGAATTCCGGCCGACTGCGGGACCGCCTGACGACAGGATAACCTAAGTGTGATGACTGCAGCAGGGTGAACACTCGAACATCTACATTTATGGTAGGTACAAAACTGTACTTTTTTGCAGCTTCTGTAGATATGTCCTAGTAGGTGAATTTGTAATAAATGGACAAAAATTTAAAATTAATTCATAGGTTCATAAAATGAAAGACAAATTTAGTTGTGCATCGAAAGGAATGGTGTATGTGGGCCTCTGCCAGGTATATGATTCATTTTATATAGGTAAAACTGAGCTCACCCTAAAAGAACAGATGTATGAACATATTTATGATATTAAAAGGAACAAAACTACTAATGCTCTAGCCAAACACATTAGTGACTGCCAAGGCCCTAACTTTAAATTCAGTATTTTAGAACAGGTTAAATATAGACTTGAAATCTGGGAAATATTCTGGCAACTGCATTTTAATACCCAGTGTAGACCTGGTTCAAATGAACATTGTTCTTTTTCATGTTTATTGAAATTTAAAAGCTTTAGAATGCTAGTATGTTTGATATTTGAGAGGAGAAATGCTTGCAATTTTAAAAATTTCATAAATGGTTCTTTTTGAAAATTTTTGCATGTTTACTATTTTACTGTATTTAATTTATTTCACAGGATGTTTTTTTTGGTAGAAAAAAAACTTTTACAAAGTTTTAAAATATTATCTCAACATATATTTGCTATTTTATTACATTAGCAGCAAGAGGTTCTCCCATTCGATTCTCGGCTGGAGCACCTTCTGTGTGGAGTCTGCATGTCCTCCCCGCGGTCGAGTGGCATTCGAAAAACATGTGTGAATGGGCGTGCCTTCGTTGAAGGTTGGGCGTCGAGCTGGCACCTTGGCACCGTAAAAATCTACTGCCAATTATTAGCAGACCGGAGTTCCGCTGTGGCGACCCCTAACCGGGAAAAGCCGAAAGAAGAAGAACATTTGTTGTTATAAAACAGTGCACTTTGATAATAACACACCAACAAATATTGATTGCTTGTCACATTAAAAGCTGGAAGGAAAGTTTTTTTTTAATGACCACATGACCAAGGTTTCTTAAGAATCATGTGACCACCATTTTGGAGGGTTATTTAGACTTTTGACTGTTAAGAAGGTTTATTCTGAAGTCCTGTGGGTATACAGGAAGAAAGTGCTTATTTTAATATTTTTTATTTTAATAAAGTCAGATGTAAAATTTTAAACATTGTTTGGATTAACTTTATGTAACACTAGAATGTTGTGGTTGGCCTCCAAGCTGCTGACTAGTCATATTTTGTTTTTTCGTTAATTTGCAGAAATATTTTTGTTTTTTGAGGGGGTAGGGTACTAGTTCATGCTACCGGCATAGGGTGCTAGTTAAACCAGCTATGCTTTTGTTATTACTATTGCCAGTGGTACCCCACTTCTTTTTTTTTTTTTTGCCTCCCCATTTAATTCACTCCACAGAGCTATAAACCCAAATTGGAATATTTATTTAGCTAAAACACCCATTCTAACATTAATGAATTGTGTTTCGTTGAGTGAAACTTCAGCTGGGTAGAGCCCATTTTCAGTGAGGCCAAGGCTTGAAAAGTTCCCCAGGCATAAAATAAGTAATGTCTTTCGGCTTTTCCAGGTTAGGGTCGCCACAGTGGAACTTCGGTCCACTAATGATTGGCAGTGGATTTTTTTGCGGTGCCGAGTTGCCGGCCCAACGCCCAACTTTCAAAGAAGGCACGCCCATTCACGCACGCACCTACCTGCATGTTTTTAACGTCACTTGACCGCGGGGAGGACATGCAGACTCCACACAGAAGGCGCTCCAGCCGAAAACCGAACGGGAGAACCTATTGCTGTGAGGCGACAACGCTAACTGCTGCACCACAGCGGCAAAGTCCCCCAGACATAAAAAATGTAAATGCAGTAAAATGGTTACACTGTGCACACAGGCACAGAAAGAAAAACTTCACCAGCACAGAAGATACACATGCAAACTCTTTCAGTTTGTAGTGTAGTGTAAGTCGGAAATGTCAGATATAAATTAAATGGTTACAAAATGCAGTGTAAAGTGCTGGAAGTGTGAGGTGCAATGTGATTAAATTGTAGTTGATCACTGTAATAGCATCTGTGTGTGTGTGTACACCGACATACAGTAGCGCTGTTGTCGGTGTGGTTATTATTCTGCACTCGTTGAAGGAGTTACATGTGAAACCAATACTTAATTTTAAACATGTAATTTGTTTGGGATTACATGCTTTTATGTTGCACTTGCCTTGTTTTTGGTGATAATGCAGCATTAGCAGCTTTACAGTTTACTGACTGCATATGTCAGTTGGAGAAGCAGGTAACAACGACTAGATAAAAAGGAAGTTTGGCACTACCACTACTAGTTTTGGGTGCCAGAAAAAGGTTTATTTATTCACTTATTTTGTTGTGCTTGTGTGCGCGCATGTGCATGTGTGGCTGTTTGTACACAACAGGTGAATTTATCTGGAGAGAGCAAAAGTCTTATGAGGAATAGGGTAGTTAATCTACTAAAAGGCTAAGTAAGCTAGTCAGAATGAATTATGGGTGGTGGTTAAAGTGTAGTTTTGGCTGTGCAAACACACAAGGCAGTTCAGAGCCACAGCCCATATGCTTCTTTGTGAGGTAGCTGTAATGAGTTGGTGATATCCTCCCTAGTCGAGCGTGCAGAAAAAAGTAAGCAGTATGTGTTCCTTAACAGAGTTGCTGTCACTGTCTTTGAATTTGCACTGAATGCCCCTACGTAGTGGCATTAAGAATGGCCCAAGAGAAGAAGGCTTCCACAGTTATAGGAGAGCCTTTGTAGCTACCTGTTGTTGATATGCGTAGTCATGTTTAACACAGAAGCTGCCAGAAAATATAAAATGATTCATCTGTATTGTAAAACAGTAAGTGCAGTGCATAGACGGATAGAATGGACAGCTGATAAAAAAAAATGCAGCATGGAGTAAAGTGGTAAATATCTTCCTCACTTGGATGAGTTAACGGATATGTGAAAGGCAATTATTCTCTTTGTGACATTTGTTTGGGAGTCAGATTTCAGTGAAAATATGCTTATCTAGTCACATGGCAGCAGCAGAGCTTTTTAAGATTGTAGGTAGAATTACAGTTGACAGTTGGAATGAATGGTTACATTTTGATAGCATAGGTACATACTGAAACTGCAACAGTCAGGAGATTTAGTGGAGCTGTTGAAAGGAAGTTACACCTAATGTAAATGCAAGCACTGCAGGATTCATTGGGAAGCACTTGCAACAAACAGAACTGGTGTTGCATGATGTGACCAGCACTGTTATACAGAGTGTGAACTTTGTTAATGACAGACCACTAAAGGCACAGTTAGTTTGAGCTTTGTTTTCAGATGAGAACAGGACATGATATGGCTCTGTCTCAATCAGAAATACTTTGGCTTGGTCATAGACATGTTTTGGAGAATGTGACTGAACTGTGGGAAGAATCGTTACATTTTCTGGTAGCAGCAAAATCAGGTTTTTGCTGGTTGATAACCGGTGTAGTTGCAAAGAATGACATATATTTGAAGCAGTACATTTATTAAATATGTTGGTACCACGTGACAAGTTGCATTTCAAAAAGCTTGGCCTTTTGTATAGTACTTACAGTGAAGAAAATTTTAAACCTGTTGTAATAATTTCTGTACAGCACTGGCTTTAACTGTATAAAAATAAACGTTACCCATCTGTCAGTGGTACAGGAAACATGTTTCACTCACTCTCCTGAATTCGAATCTGATAGCAATGATTGGAATTATGGTCCATTCACTGTGGACTTGTATAGCTTTCCTGAATTTCAGCGAAGAGTCTGAGCAGATTTTGATGCTGGAGCTTGCCTGTCAGTCACTCCAGGTGTTTGGGTTAAAGGGGAAGGCAAAGTACACAACCACAACAGAGAAAGCCATGCCACACTGTTGCCCCTCTGCACTGCACATTTGAAAGAGAACTAGTTGTTGTTGTACACATACCTTAAAAAAAGAGCACCACAGCAAGTTTTATGTTGAAGAAGGTCTTTACTCCTGTTCAGTAAAAATCACACGTCCATTTGATTGACTCAGCATTGCTCTTGGTGAGGTAGTTAGATATAAGGTAGATGTTTTCTAGCAGTGTTACTAATGTTTACAGACAAAATTTATTATTTTGGGTTAGTCAGAGGAGCATTTTCAAAATATGTAAGTGGTTCAAGGTATAGAAAAGGTAGGAAACCAGTGTTTTAAGAGAGAATAGGAGGGACAGAGCAAAAGCTTGAGCCGGAGTAGGGGCGTTTGTAAAAATCAGGGACTGTTGAGGTATGCTTGTCACACCATTGTCTTAGATCCAGTTAAAAGAGGTGGCTTCCTCTTCCTCCCATCTAGGTGAGGTAAAGGCTATTCCACAGGTTGTAGTACCCCTCTTCTGTTCTACAAGTGCCCAGGTGTGGCAAATGCTACACAAAACATTCCAGAAAATCCAGAAAATCGTTTGCCTTTCTGTTTGGGCTAGTAATGAAGCGTGAATGATAAAAAGGCAATTATCAAGACATTGAGTCTGAAATAACACACATGTAATGAAGCAAAATTATTGGATATCTATTACAAATGTACAAAATATGCTGTATTATATGTAGCCACTCTTCTAATTGAATGCATGTACTAAGCACCTAAAGGGCTTAAAAGCATTGTCCATAACAGCCTAATTATTTTAAGTATTTAAAAAGAGTAGCACCAGCTTTCAGGTCTGTCTTCAGTGTATGTTAAACGATTTTATCAGTGAATCTAAATTAAATGTAATGGACTTGATACTACAGTCTAGAAATGAAGTCTGCAGCATTAAGTCAAAGCAATTGGTATAGTATTGTAAGGTTTAAATCAAACCTGCTGCATTAGGCTTCAGAAGGACGTAACTGGAAGTGTTCATAAATTTGAAGCAATATGTATACTGTGTAAAGCTTTGTAAACAGCATGAAATAGTGAAATTGGCTGTAGCTTAAGCTTACTGAATCTGTAAATTAAGATGCTTTTTTGAAGCCTCATCAGACAAAAAGCTCTATAAAGCTGACTGAAACTTGCCTTGCAAAAACTGCAGTGTAGTTTAAGCTTAAAATAAAACTGACCATATTCTACCTGGAGATTATTGTTGCAAAATCAAGATAAAAAAACTTCAACTTAATGCAGACACATTTATCAGAGCAAAACTATACATTAATGTAATAGTGAAGCAAAAACTTGACTATACAAAGCTGAACAGTATCTTGTTTTATAAAGAAATAAAGGGGAAATACTGATTCTATAGAATTTTAACAAATCAAGAAATGCTGCAGTGAAAACATTTCTGTGATGTTTCAGATAAAGTTTTATAACATGTTAAAATAGAACATTAAGAAGTAATAGTCAAAGCATCATGGGTGTTGTGGCCCCCTGCATTCCTCTGTGATGGGATCTCTGCTGTGTAATGTCCAGTAAGTATGATGACTCCAAAGTCTAACTGATTTAAAGAAAATATGAGTATTTTGTTTTCCTAAAAAGAGCTATTGCCTTGTACTTTGAGGTGTGACCTCAGAGTCAGAAAATATATTTAAATTGTTTGTTTCAACCCAAATACAAATTTCTTGTTTCTTCTCATCTATATGATCATTATTTGAGATATCTGACTGTACACTGTTACATCATTTCAGGTTTGCAGTTATGAGGTTCACTTTTTCTGTATTCTTTCTTTCATTTTGTATATCCCCTTCAAGTGCATACCTCTCCCAAGTGTACCAGATGTATGCAGCATATTTTGTTTGTGGAAAATATTAAATATTTATTTGATTGACTTGATAAAAGTGATGCAGGAAATGCAGAACGCAGAAAATGCCACTGTCACATTTGGTCATGTACAAGTGTAACAAACAGTTCGGTGTGTGCCTGTGTGTGTGCATAAATGTGGAGAAGAGAATTTTTATGGGTTATATGGGGTAGGGGTTAAATGAATGTGTTTACTATTTATTTGTAGTGACCGTTGAGAATAAGAAATCGCTGTGGGGTGCTTTTTTTCAGTGCGTGCCTGCATTGATTCCTTTCCAATGGAAGATTTCTCCCTTGTCCATGTTTGTGTGATCTTGATTATGATGCATTTATTTTCTGGGGTGGGGGTGTGGGGTGCTTCCTTGGGAAAAAAATGTTTCTAATTTGTGTTTTGGGTTCTAAGAAAGAGTTTGGATAGTTCTTGCAGTTATGGTGCTGGTAGTTAAATTTTTGCGGTTGACTAACTGTGTACCGTGTTTGACATTTTGATTATTTCAGCAAGTCTTGAATATAAAAAAAAAAACATCAGTGCAGGATTCCAGGCTTCCCACAATTCTTTAATGGCTTGCTAACTACAATATTTGCTTCATGTTGACTCCACAGAAATATAACTACTTCACAGTCACAGGGTGTGGGGTTCAAGCTTGACTGCTGATCACTGGCTTCCTGGAGTTTTGAATTTCATTTCTGTTACTTACTCCATTAGCAAATTAATATAAAGAAATAAATATTCCCCATAGACTCCTTTCCCAATTCCCTTATGTCATATTTTCATATAACCAGACATTTTCTTTTATAAATTAAATGTTAATATACACATTTACATATGAAGTGGGCTAAGTTACATTCACAGATTAAAAATGTCTTAAAACTGTCCCGTGAAATAGAATTCCCTTTTTTCCCAGACCAGGGCATTGGCATGGCACACTCTGTTTATGGTTTATCTCTTGGTAGAACACTCCAGTCTAACATTAACTGGGAATTCCTGTTTTTAAAAGGTTGACGAGTTTGATGTGTGCTATGGTTGTGTACCTGGACCATGTCTGAAAAGGGTTTGTTTTAGGTTTGTCTACCTACCTGTACTTGAATGTCCAGTAAGAAGTGAAAAGGCTACGTTATCAGTCAGCTATGTAATTCCAAGCTGTATGTAGCCACTGAAATCTTATTTACAACCAGAACAATGTTAACAGGACAAGAGGCTCACTTAACTAAAACCATGTAGAAATAGTTCCAAATCTGACAGCACGTGTGTTAGTGGATTAGATTGAAGAGGTACAGATTTAACAGCAGAGAGTAGGGCGTGTAATGGCGAACGGATCGGTAGTGACAAAGTTAAGAGAACACAATATGTTAACACATTTTTATTGATGTACTATGCAATCCAAATGCTTTTGAACTCCTTTAAACCCTATATTAGAAATACCAAGTCTGCATACTGTAGTTAATAATAATGATATTATTAACAATAATAATAATAATAATAATGTATATGTAATGCATGGAGCACAGTGATGTTATGCTCAGATATCTAGAAAAAGACAAATCAGTTATGTAATTCTGTAGTGTGAGACCTGATCTTAACAAATGTTAACAGGTGAAGCAGGGGGTGCTTAAGATCATGTATAGTGCTTGGCAGTGAAATCTGCCACTACTGGTCAGCAAACAACGTTGGCAGAACAAAAAATAATTTGCCTCTGCCTGCTGTCTGTGTCAGTAATGTGTCGGTGAAATTTTTCTAAGATAGCAGAATCTCTTAACACTATCTTTCTGACCACATTCACTAAATGTTTTTCAGCTTTGAAAGTTGGCAAAAGCTTTGGGATTTTTTATTGTAACTAGTAGTACATGGAGTGGATAAAGCTCCATACACTAAGAATTATGATTGGGTATGCAATTCTAACCTTTTATTATGTGTTCTTGACATGGATGCCAAGATTCGTCTCACTTCCATGTCTCGAACACATAAGCTGATTATGATCCACGACCTGCTCATAATCCTTTGTGTTTTGCTTCCTCCCCAAAAAAACATAAAAACGTATAACCAGAGCTGCCATGCAACTTTGGTTAATCACAGAAGTAGTTATGGCATTTCCTTTGGCACTAGAAAAATGAATCCATCTTTGTAACTGCTGAATGAAAATGACTGTTCAAACCCTTCAGACTGAAATCAATTTTGTTAAATGAAAGGATAACTGATGTTTCTATAGGAAGCCCTGAATGTGCTCCTTATCTATAAGTCATCTACATTCTCTCCTTAAGAGTCCCCCTATCAGCATCATATGTATTACTGACCATCAATGACTGACTGTTCCTTCTCTAACATTTTCAAGTACTTTCTTCAACCACATTTTTTCCTTCCTTTACTCCATTTCTTCTGGTGAAGATGATTTGGGACAGGCAGTGACAAGAGGAAATGAGGACATCCAGCAAAGAGATACATGGATTGTGCTAGAAATAATCTGCAACATTCAGGCATGAGTGTCGAAAAAGGCAGGAAAGTGGCATTGATTCGAGAACGATGGCGACATTTGACAGGACATACCGGCCCCATGTCGAAAATGGGGAATAAGGGGTTGATGATGATGACGACAACGACAGTGCCTCCTGTTCTGTGTTTGTTGCATTTGTGTGCATATTGCTTGAGTAACGGTCTTAATCTTTGGTTGAGTAATGTGCTTGAAGTTATTGTTTTATTTTTACATCCATCCACTTGAACACAAGTAATGCACTCGTGTGAGTGTGTGTGTGGTGGAGCGTTAGACTTGTTTTGAAAAGAAAGATGGGTTCATATTATAACCAAGCCTTCCTTAAAATCACTGCTGGATGTACTGTGAAAGCCAAATAATCTTTTTGTTAGTATTTATAGATGGATGGTCCTGCTGCTAGGTGCTCCTTATAGTGTGATCATGTGGTCTGCAGGTTTGTCACTGCCCTGTTTCCTGCCAAGACAATTAAGTAAGGCAGTATATTTTCTTGCATGTATGTATGTGTTCATCTACGTCCGCAGTGGTGCAGCGGTAGCATTGTTGCCTCACAGCAAGAGGTTCTCCCGTTCGATTCTCGGCTGTAGTGTGGGGAGTGCCTTCTGTGTGGAGTCTGCATGTCCTCCCCGCGGTTGGGTGGGCGTTCGAAAGACATGCGTAAATGGGCGTGCCTTCGTTGAAGGTTGGACGTCGAGCTGGCACCTTGGCGTTCGTGAAAAATGTACTGCCAATCATTAGCGGACTGGAGTTCCGCTGTGGCGACCCCTAACCGGGAAAAGCCGAAAGACAACAACAACAACATGTATGTGTTCATCTGCTAGCAACTGTGAGGTACAGTAAAGTCCTGGCAACCCAAAAAAGAATGGGCCTTCTTTAGAGAACAGTAAACTCAGATCATGTGTAACAGTTGTACTTCCTTGAACATGTTCTCAGTAATTAAAAATGAAGAAGGAAATTAATGCTACCTGACTGAAAATGTGTGCAGTTTTACAGAGGATTGGATGAGATGTTTTCTGAATCAGTACATATTAACAGTTACCTCATTACAGCTGAGTGACGTCTCCAGGCACTTCTGCAGTTACCTCCTACTGCGCCTCTAAGCGTCAAATATTGCTTGTTCATATTTGCATTAATAATTCCAAAAACCAAGGTACTTACAAGTTATCAGAATATTTTATCTTGAAACATACATGATTACAAACACAACTGTATTGATATTTCAACTCTATCAATGAGTATTTGTTAGAACTGTAAGGTGATAATACCTCTCAGCTGTCCAGATTTTTGCAGAATGTCAGATTTTTGACTTAATATTTTTGGTCTGTTCCTCGTATAATTTGTGGTTTTCTGGCAAATCACTGAAATGATCTGAGGATGTTAAGTCCCAAAATAATGACATACATTTGAGTTTCAGACTTCAAATCCTTCAAAAAATGTTTAAAACAAACCCCCTGTCACTATCTTCTTAATGATCTATTGCACGGTGATAACCTATGCAATTCTGTAAAAGGTTTTACTAGATGAGTGAGAGGTGATGTTTGGGTTTAGAGATCGGAACACATATTGAATGTGACAGCAAAAGTAACTATAACATTTTCCTAAAATGATTTTTTTGAAACTCAAAACTTTCTTGTGAACAGATAGGAATTTCATCAGAATATTAGGAAGAATTTGACAGAGGATGAGGTAAGACAGAAATTTTGAGGTAGCTGTTAACACTGTAACTAGGGAAAGTTAATGTAACTGAAGGATCCTTGTTGCATTACATTTCTTCTTTGTAATGGATGAAACAAAAAAAATTGACAGCATTGGCCTCCTTCCTCAGGAGTCTGATATTACAGACCATGATATTGCCACGAAGCACAGTCTTCTATCGTGGAAACATTTTGTAGTTTTTCTATTAATTGATTTTGTTTATTTACCAGCCTATAGCACTAATCAAAACTGAGTTCATTTCAGGCCCTGAGATGCATTGACAGAACTAGAATTAGATTATAAAAATATGTATTATAAAAAGTATAAAAATAAAATTGTTTTTTATATATATATATATATATATATATATATATATATATATATGTATATGTATATATATATATATATATATATATAGGTGTGTGTGTGTGTGTGTGTGTGTAATTTATAAACATTATAAAAGTGAAACTGTAGAAAGTACAATATTAGAGGTGCAGATAAGGATACAGTTCAGATGTAATCCGCTGTATATAAATAATGAAATAAATGTGATATGTTGATAAGAGATTGGACAGAGCCATGTATAATAGAATATATTATGAGTAAACAAAGTTTGCCTCCATTTGTGCTCACACTTTCAACCTGGCTGTTGAGTAGAGCACACAGTTGTAGAGAGAGCTAGTAGAACACTTAGATGTAGTAAAGTTATGTGGCTTGCAGTAAGTCATTTACATTGAATAATTAATTACCCAAGTAGGCTTTGAACTGGAATTCGATTTTGTTGTAGCTGGGGAGGTAGTTTTATGTTGGGAGGCACCACTTGCCAAAGTTTGGGGTGCTAGAAGGGAGAAACTGTGGGTGGAAGCAGGCCCTGGTTGGGTCTGGCTTCTGAGGTTGTATGGGGGCGGGGGGGTAATAGGGATGAGTTTAACACAGGGGGGTATGTGAAAGTATATTGATGAAGTAGTATGCAAATAAGGAAGATGAATAAGAAGTCAGCTATTTGTTTAACTGGTAGCCTTTTGTCCTTTTTGATTGTGTGCCAGTGGTGTTCATGTCCAGGAGAGCTAGTTATGAAGTGACACATTGTTGTTTGACAGTATTTGGAGGGCAGTGGTGTTCCTCATGGATGTGTTGGCTACAAGACCTAGGCTCGATGAGCACAACATTACTTATGAAGTGGAACTCTGTTATAAAAAGGCAGTGTTGCTGTCTAGAGTGATTGGTATTGCACTGTGTCAGCTGGCTGCTCTGACAGATTGAGTAACCCGGCCTGTCTTTAGAGCACTTTTATCAAATTAATACAAATTGGATGCTGAATTGGCATAACTGCAGACCATTTC